>NC_143503.1:28364000-28669875 GCF_051622355.1 Phaseolus vulgaris
TAAATATATGTAATAAAAGATAAGTTTAGAATTGAATAATATTAAAAAAATATTAAAAATTGTAATGTGTTGCATAAAAAATATGGATTATTACTCTATTAAATGAATATATTATGTTATTAGGCTTTATCTTTTATAGCAAAATAATATGTGATAACTATCAATTATAAAATAATAATTGGTTTATAAAGTGATTAACAGAGTACATTGAATCTTTTTTATCACTTTTTAATAAAGTTAATTTTGTTTTAATTTTTTTTATGAAACAGGTGGAAAGGTTCCTCTGCAACAGTAAAAAATTGGCGACCACGTGGTATCATGTTGATGGAAGTGACGCGTGGGTGACTTAGAAGATTTATCTAGAAAAATCCAATACCTTGGTGCCCACACTGCCACACAACCCCACTTCTCTTTCTACATTTTTTAATTAAAATTAAAAACCTAAGCAAGAAATTTGTCACAACCTACAAATAATGAAGTATTTATCATATAGTTTAGACAATAATTAAACCTTATAAGGTTTTGTACGTTTAAATTAAGAAAATCAAATAAATAAATTAAATTTCAATTACTTTATTTAATTAGGAAAATATATTAATATTGAAAAATAAACCTTATATGTTTGAGTAAGCAATAAACTATAATGAAAAATAAAAGTTTAGTTTAAGTGCGCTCAACTTCCTTGAATAACATAGATAATAGAATAGGTATTATGTATAACTAAAATGATTTTGATTATTATAAGTTTATGTCTAATATTTTTTAAGGAAAACAAAATATTAAGTCGTATAAAATTAAGAATTTTAGTGAAAGTAATTTAATTTGACAAATTTCATATATCATCTCCTATGTCTTTATGTGAACATTTACAATACAGTAATAATAACATAATTAAGTTAATATAAAAAAGTAAAGTAACTAATATTTTTACAATATACAAATTTTGGCTTTAAACTCACATGTGATTCAAAACTCAAATTGTATGGTGATATTCCATACAGTACAATTTTGTAAAGGCTTGCTGATGCTCGTCCAACTAAATATACTATTCTAAATTTAGTAAACTTACGTCAAAATGGAAAATTTGTGTATAACTATATAAATTTTAAAAATATTTTAACTTTTAATCTACTTTATATTAAAAATAGCTTTATATTCAAATTTTAAATATCTGTCATCATTTTAAATTTGTAAGTAACTGTTGTCTAGTTTTTCAATAAAAAATACTTTATAGTTTTTCAAAATATTAATAATTAAACTACAAATAATATAAGATTGAATTAGATATAAAACATATTTTTTAATATATAATTTATTTGAAATTAGTATTTATGATTTTTTACTTGACGAATTTAATTGAATTAGGTGAATTTGATTGGGTGGAAAATACAGTGTGATTGTGATGTAGGAAGGAGTGGGTCCCAGATCCAAGGAGGACAGTGTGGATGAGTTGGAATAGAAGGTGTGAGTCAATGGACAGATATGTCAGACATCACACATGACATGGATCACCACAAATTATATTATATACTATATTTCTCCCTCACTATTTTCAACCTTCCATATCCCAAAACTTTTATTATATTTACCTTTTCTTCATGTTACTTTATTTTCATTTTTTATCAACGGTTGAAAAAATAATTTAATATACTTTCATTCAAAAATAGTAACAGAAGTATTTACATTATTTGCTACCATATTGTACACTTCCATTCCACCACATGCAATATATCGTCGCATTTCAAATCATGCTGATTTTTATAAAGACTTTTGAAATATTTAAGTCAAATCAGAACCATCACTGTTCTTTCTTTGATAAACTGCAACATTCTACAATTTTTTCAACCTACTTCATTCATCTTTTACCAAGCTTTCAATTGCGTTGACTTTCTTGTTTGAAAATATCACAATACTCATTATACTTTATTTTAAGTTTAAAAAAAATATTATTTTTTGTTATTTTTAATTTTTTTTAAATGATTTTTTCCGGTTATTTACAACTGTATCTTTTAAAATATATAATTATAATTAGATGAAAAATTTTATCTTCTTTAGAAGCAAACCTATTTTTTCTTTTCTTTTCTGTTGAGTGTAATGTTACGTGATCTTAAAATGAAAAAAAAAATGAAACTTCATATTCAAAATAATGTTTTTTAATTTTGTGACAAGATTATCTATACTAAATACATTGAAAATGTAATTGTTTATGTAATTGAAATAAAAACAAGAGAATAAAAAATAAAAAAATGAAATATATTCTGGGTTATTTTACGAGTTTAGTGAAAATAAAGGAATTAGAAGATTTGATATTAATTTTTTATTTTATTCGATCCATGACATAAAAGTAAATTACAAGAAAAACTTGAGGATTTGAATAAGAGTAGAAATATAAACAGAAGAGAACAAGTAAAAGGATGAAATAAATTAAAAAAAAAACAAATAAGAGAAATGTAAGAACGTTGATTGTGAAAAAAAAAATCTTCCTATTCTTATATATACTTATACAAAGATTACCCAAGTTAGTTATTTTTTATTTTAATTATTGATAGTCCCATAGCAGTTTCTACATTTTATAAATTCAAATTATTCCAGTAGTTTTATAAAAAAAATATTTAAATTAAAAAAAAATGAGCGTAAGCCACTTGTTTAGAATTGGTATTTATTTTTATACAAACAAGTAGTAGTTTTTGGACCAAACCCCTTTAACAACAATTGTTCTCTCCCAAATGAGTACATTGCAAATTGGGTTACAAGATAAAATATTCAATAATAATTACAAATATTATTGAAATAAGTGGGCTACAGTGCCGCTATTTATATTTTATAGGTGAGGGTGAATATATATATATATATATATATATATATATATATATATAAAAGATCCTTTTAGTTTAAATATTTTAACATATAAATATATATTACATAGAAATTTACACTTGTAAAAAATAATACATTTCATCGCATTGAATGAATAACACAATTTTAACAAAAATGCACATAAATAGTAATGTGTAAGACATGATTCAAGATTGGACCAGTCAATAACATGGTTAACTTTTTGTTTTTCTCTTAGTATACAAGACAAGAAATGTTTGAATTTAAAAAACAAATCTGTACTTTTTAAATTCATCGTATTTGAGCAAATCGACAAAGATCCATCATATTATTTAAAATTTTAATTCACTAATATATTTCAAAGTATTAATACATGTTAGTAACTTAATTTTAAGTTTGTTCTTTACAAAAACTAGCTTCACTGTTATTACTAATTACCGATATAATACAATTTTATCTTAAAACCTAAACATTTTTTTTCTGTACTAGTATACTAACTTGTAGTTCAGTTTTTTATAACTTAAAATTAAATTAATATGTACTTATATTTATATATTCAACCAGTAATAGTTAATGTAATATTTTTTAATCATACATAGATTTTTAATTCAACCACTTAAAAAAAAATCTATCTTTCTGAAATCCTATTAAAAAAAAACTGAGAGAAAATCTATTGGTACATAAGATAACAACTTTTGCGCAAAATCCAGAGCCACTACAGGGAGAATGGAAGTGCTGTGAAATTATTGATGCCACTTTTTATTTCTGCGGTCTCATTAGGCATATATATGGATTATGCAGCTTTCTGTTCGAGCAGTCAGCATCTCTGCAGCAGCACCATAATACAATTGCCATGTTTAATTTGTGAAGGAGCAGTTAAATTAATGGAGGAGACATGGCAGTTTCTGGGCATTATTAAGCATGAAAAGACACTTTTGAGCCCTAATTTTCCTTGGCCATGAAAGGGAATTTAAAAAATTGCGGGGTTTACCATAGGTTAGAGCTAAAAGTTTGAAAAGGGATTAAAGAGAAAAGAAGAAAAGAAGATATGATGCAGTTATGTGTGAAGGAAAATATCAGAAACAGTATCGGGGCGAGCGTGCGTGCGTGAGGAAAATTGATCATAAGTGGCTACTGGTGGATTCCAAATGAGCTATTCAATTTAGTTTAATGGGATGAGAGTATTAATAATAAATTAATATAATTGATAACGTGATTCTGAAAGGGCACGTAAGGCACATGACAAGAGGGTGGTGGTGTGGCTTAGCTAGGCTGGACCCTAGCACAAGACGCGTAGATGGATTCCCTGAGCACCACGTGTACGGCTCTGGTGACGTTGGAATAAACAAATGGCCACCTCAACCAACAACCACGACCCACACCGTATATACGCTCTTATATACGTATACGCCGAATTCCACATACGACACGTGTGTGGTGACGTGGACTTCGCCTTCGCGCTCCTTCCTTCCCTTCTTGTCACCACCACCACCACCATACCCCATCTTTGCGTCAAGCCACACTGTGTTTCCCTCGTTTTTTAGAGAGAGAAAATGCACACTTACCACCTCAATTAATTGCTTCTCCATACCTTAGACCCTTTTTTTAGGATACTCGGAGCTACCAGGAGTAGTTTTTCCCTTGTGTTTTTATGTTTTTTTTTGGCTCGTTGTTTTGTGAGTGAGGATAACAATTGGCCAATTGGGTATGTGGTGAGGTACGTGGAATTCTGCAGTGCCGTTGGTCGAAAGTTTTGATTTTTAATGCTTTTTTATATCAGGGTATGTGAAAACTATGTATGCGTGAAAATTTGAAGTTGTTTCATGATTGGAGACTGTGTGGAAGAGGAACAGTTTATATGCTTTTCAGTTTAGATTTTTGTTCATTGGAAACACCAAGAGAACTTGAGGATACCGTAAATTTTCTGTTCCTTTTTTTTTATTTGAATTTTTGCATAATTAAACAAGATGGTTAGAATTGGGGTTCATCTGGATCTCGTTTTTGCATCTGTGAGAGTTTGGAGTTTGTGTGCTTTCTCTGTGTTGATTTGCTCAGTGAAACGTTTTTCATTTCACGTGGATGTTATTTTCCTTTTTTTGGCCTCATGCTATTTTTGTGAAATTCGTTTTCCTGTAACTGAAGAGGGTCTCTGGATCGGGGCTAAAATATTTTGGCTAATTAAGGAGTTTCACTCGTTTTCTCAGCTTCCTTGATTCGTGTGAAAGTGAGAAATGTTTGCTTTGGAAGGGTATTTTTGTCATTTAGCTAAGGGGTGGTGTTGCTGGGAGGGATTATAGTATGGTCTGTTGCGTGTGTTCTTCCCTTTCCATACGGCTTGTGGAGTGCTCAAAAGACAAAATTGACCCTTTACCATTCTGTCTTTGACTCTTGCGTCTACTTTGGATTGAATTATCTATCTGTAGCTTACCATTAATACTGCAGCCTTTCCTGAAAGGTATTTTCTGAAATCTCACTTTCTCTAAAACAAGGAACCAGAAAAGTTGAACTCTGTGTTGGTACCTTCTCTGATGGCCCAGTAGTATCTTTAGGTCCCCCTCTGCTCCTTAAGCATTTGCTTCGTCTCTAATTAATTATGAAATCATGTCATTTTTTTTCACTGTTGAACTGCTCATCGGTATAGATCAGTCGGTGATTCTGACTTGTTTTGAAACGTGTTTCACCTTGCCAACTCCATCCTGAATTACTTAGCTATATCAGGATGGTCATCTTTGGTGGGTTCTAGATTTTTCATGTGAGACTCGTTGAATCTCATCTGAAGGTTATATTGGAGATGGAAAATTAACCCATTCAATTTTCCATTTAGGAAATTGGATTTTTTGTAGGGTGCTATGTTATGCTAGCTTGGAAGGTAAACTAGATAGCAGAAATTGCTGTGCACTATATGTTTGTGGTGAATCAGATTTCCAGCAGCTGTTATATGGCTTCTAAAACATCAATTCCTTCGATGAAATAATGATGTATATTAGTCCTGCATCTTTGTTTAGCTCCCCCCCTTTTTTCTTGAGTTGATTTATCAGGTATTTATTTGAAATTGCTTTGCAATTGCTGGAATCGCCCTTCCCCTTTGCTATTGTGTTATATACTTTCATGTATAACTTATCTACAACAGTAAACCGTTTATAATCAGTAAACATTGCATTGTATTATCTTGGTTGCCAAGAATATATTGGACGATATGTAGATTTTAAATGTCAGTTATTAATTTCCTTGTGACATTTTCTTGCTGATATCAATTAACAAGCTGAACATGCCTCCTGTGAATGCAGTTAAGACATTTTTCCAGAAGTAACAAAGCTCCTTATACATTATTTGACTTAGTAGTGCTCTCTATTTGGAGCTTACAATGGGAAACAATGAGGAAGAGAAATCTACCAAGACCGAAAAGCCTTCTTCACCTGTAACAATGGTGAGTTTAAAAGAGTGTATCTGGTTGTTGACAAATTTGTAACAAGCTTGAATTTTAATGCTGTTTAAACTTGTCAACAGGATCAGGCCAATCAGACCAACCAGCCCAATATTCATGTATATCCTGATTGGGCAGCCATGCAGGTTACCTACTTTTTGCCTTGAATTATTTTGTGTGTTGGTGAATGAAGTATTCATAGTAGTTTCTTGTTAGCTAGCTTCAATGTAAACTAATACTCTCAAATTATAGTAGTTTAAGCTGTACTATTCTAACTATGTCAATTATTTGATTATCTTCTGGCTTCTTCGCTCTCTTTGAAGATTTTTTGCTAATGATTTTGTCTTAACTTAACACTGACAACTGGAGAACATTACCCTCATTGTGTTATTTCTTCAATGTTTCAAAGTGAAATGATCTGCAACTACATCTTCCTAGGAAGACACCTTCTATCTTTATATTTAAAAATACTGTTTGTGTATTTCCATTTTTTTTACTGGACGAAGCAATGAACAGAAGAAAGCTGTTTATATTCCCTCTTTTGAGTTATTGACCATTCTCTCTGAATATTAGTATTAGAGGGCCATTCCTTTGGTCCATTTTATTACCTAGTCTGTATTTTGTGATTTGCTATCAGTATGTTTCCCTAATTATTACCAAACTGAAATTATGCCCTGCATTGCTACTGATTTTGGCAATCAGTTGTGGCAATATCTAGGATGAGATGTGCTTTGCCCCTAGATTGGTTAGTCATTAAAAGTAATATAGATTTGATGGTATGAGACTATTAATTTTTATCCCTTCAAATCTATTCATCGTGCATGTTTTCAACCATATTTGCCCTCTAATTAGGGAATAGTGACTCTATTATGATTTTAAATGTTTGCTATTTATATCTCCAGGCATACTATGGGCCAAGAGTCACCATGCCACCATACTACAACTCGGCTGTGGCTTCTGGTCACGCTCCTCACCCATACATGTGGGGACCACAGGTAGTAGTATCTCAATGCAATCATTTGTATGTTCTATGAATGCCATTCTTTGTTTTTTGCATGTATTCTAGATGACAAGGATGAGTAACATTCTGACATTATTTCTTCCAGCCTATGATGCCACCTTATGGGCCTCCTTATGCAGCAATTTATTCACATGGAGGGGTTTACCCTGCAGTTCCAATTGTAAGCTAGCATTATTGCAATTTACTTTTTTCTTTTATGCTTGTTTAATTAACATTTTTTGTTGTTGGAACTAGTGTTCTTTCTCTGGTCTGAGAATTGGTGTATTTATTATGATGTGTTGAAAATGGAAGGATGACAGATGTTAAGAATATAGTATGATGTGATTCTGCTGGTTCTGTTGGCCCTTGGTAATTTCACAGTTATTTGTACCTGGCAGCTTAACCTCTCCATGCTTGGATAACCTTAATATAATAAAATCTTGATTTATTTTATAGCCTATAAAATGGGCAATAAAAGACTTTTCTTCCTATAGTAGTATGTTTCTATTGGTAGGAATTTTGAGGCATGTTCTTATGAGTTTTATTTACAAAATATAGGGGCCACATACACATAGTCAAGGAATTCCATCTTCACCAGCTGTAAGTTTTAATTTCATCCGAAACCAACTCTTACTAACTTACTAAGTCCTTGAATACTATCAATTTATGATTGGTTTGAATTGGTGTAACAATTCAGGCTGGGACTCCTTTAAGCATGGAGACACCCCTCAAATCATCAGGAAATACTGATCATGGTTTAATGAAGAAATTGAAGGAGTTTGATGGACTTGCAATGTCAATAGGCAATGGCCATAATGAAAGTGTAGAGCGTGGAGGTGAAAACAGGCTGTCACAGAGGTTTGTTGATCTGTTCTCTTTTTGTATGAATATTTTTAATGGCATGTTATCTGAGTTTCTAGACACCTCCTCTGTGATGGGGGTGGTGTAGAGGGGAAAATCTATCATTTGATACTCTTTAGTGAGTTAACCTACTTCCTCTCCCTGTCTAGAATAGTGGTCCATGACTAGATTATGTAAGGGAGTCTTGTGGATGACTGAATAATTTACTGATGATGTGAACAGTGTGGATACTGAGGGTTCCAGTGATGGAAGTGATGGCAGCACTTCAGGGGTGAGAACTTGCTTGCAATTAGCATTTTTTGCTGTACTTTGTTGACCATTTTGAAATTGTTCACGTATAGTCTATTTTTAAAATGGTTTGACTAAATTGAAACATTAAAATATGATATTTGCCCATCTTATGCTCAGGCTAATCAAACAAGAAGGAAAAGAAGCCGTGAGGGAACACCGACCACTGGTATGACTCTGTTCTTCACCAAGTGTCACATCTTGATGAATAATAGAGTTGTCGTGGGATCACAATTATTCTTCTGTTGTCATCACTCTACACATGGTGTCCAATCTGTTTATTCAGTTGGGTCTTCATAATTAGATGCTGTTGTAAAATAGTTTTTCATCAAGGTGAAATTGCCGAAGTTTTCAATTTACCGATAGTTTGATAAATACGGTATGGGGTATTGGTGTCCCATGGTTGCAAATTGCAATTTCTGTTTAAATGTCTCACAAGCCAAAGTGTGTTATTTTAATTACAGGCATCTGAAGTTTAGAGTAGGTTCTGAACATAATCTGTGTTGATGGGTTTTTTTTTTCTGCACTGTATTAGCAGATGGAGAAGGGAAAACTGAGATACAAAGCAGTCCCATTTCTAAAGATACTGCAGCTTCTAATAAGATCGTGGCAGTTGCCCCTGCCAGTGTTGCAGGAACAATAGTTGGACCTGTAGTTTCTTCAGGTATGACCACCGTGCTGGAGCTGAGAAATCCTTCCAGTGTTCATTCTAAAGCAAATACCACAAGTGCCCCACAACCTTCTGTATTACCTGCAGAAGCTTGGTTACAGGTATGGTCAGCATATATAATTCATCCTAGCAGTTTAGATCATATACTCATTTATATATATACATGTGTTAAACATGTAATAATATTGTGGTATCCTCATTTTTTGCTGACACTATAGTAATTCTTGTGGGTATGTTTTTGTTTTATGTAGAATGAGCGTGAGCTGAAACGAGAGAGGCGTAAACAATCTAACAGAGAATCTGCTAGAAGGTCTAGACTAAGAAAGCAGGTATAAATATTGTGGGGTTTCTTCAAAAACATTGTAAACCTTCAATTACTTCGGTTGTCAATTTAAAAATCCTAATTTAGCAGTTTCTTTTATCACTCACTTGTACATTTGTTGCACGTGATTCCTGTGCATGCAACCCTCCAGAAAAAACAAAAGTAAAGATTGTATTCTATGGACTTATGACTAATGCCCACATTCCTGCTGCTCAGGCTGAAACTGAAGAACTGGCACGAAAAGTTGAATCCTTGAATACTGAGAATGAGACACTGAAATCAGAAATAAATCGACTGACTGAAAGTTCTGAGAAAATGAGGGTGGAAAATGCAACATTGAGGGTACTCTTCACAACCTATTCCTCATTGGACATGCATTTCATTGTGTTACTTTTTAATGCTGAATGTCATCCTGTCTCTGACTCAGGAAAAACTTAAAAGTGCTCAACTGGGACAAACACAAGAGATAACTTTGAACATAATTGACAGTCAGAGGGCTACACCTGTAAGCACAGAAAACTTACTATCTAGAGTGAATAATAATTCCAGTTCTAACGATAGAACTGTGGAGGATGAGAATGGTTTTTGTGAAAATAAACCAAACTCTGGTGCAAAGCTGCATCAACTACTGGACACAAGTCCTAGAGCTGATGCTGTGGCAGCTGGTTGATGCAGAAAACCAGTAACTGTACTGGCTGATCAGGTACTTTTGGCATATTACAAGCCCAAAATTACCGCTAACAGTTTCCAGAGGGATGGATCAGCTGAATTTTAGTATCTAAATCCATCAAAATCAGAACTAATTCATTGCTTGTCAGTTTACCTAGGACAAAATCTTTGTTACTATTAGATTTGACCAAAGTGGATGACCAAGTTTGTAAAATGAAGAAGAGAACTAGAGATTTCAGTTTGGAGAGAGTTGTTAAACCGTTACATAATTGCGTTTGTATCATTAACGATTGGTGTGGAGTTTCCAACGGTATCTGGTATAAAGTTATTCTGGTCTATCTTTTTTGCTATCAATTCATTTCGCCACCATGTCAATTATATTTTTACTCCACTCATAAATGTACTAACAGCATCTGCATTTTATATTTTAGAGTGTTCTCTTTCACTTTAAAGTAATTAAATCCATTCACTAACTTTTCAAGATGGGTTTGTTGCTGCACACCTTTTCACACGGGTTGCCTACAATAGAAAGTATTGGGTGGTCTATTATTTAGTCTTTGGATTGGTGGCTATATTTAAGAGAGAAAAATGGTGGCTTTACACGTTATGTATGGCTATTTATGCTTTTAATTGTCAGGCAAAAATGTCGGTGCAATATGTCTTGTTTTCAGTTTGTTCGTGGTTTTTTAAAGAAATATAGAATTACACACCGACAATTTAAAAACAATATTAGATGTAGTGGAGAACACCAAAATTAAGGTAGGTAGTAAAATGGATTTACTGTTCCCTACTTTTATTTTAGGATGGATGCTTACTCAACCTTTGTTTTTAACTCATTCTTACGTCATTTCACAGTTCTCTTCCTGCATCTTATTGTCCAACAGTATGATGTATAAATAACACTATCTTTTATTTTACATTTATTGAGTCAAGGATGGATCCAAGAGGAGGCAAACGTGTCAACCACTTTTTTTAGAAACACCAAAAGAAAGTTTGTTGAAAGCAAGGAAAAAGTGGGGAGGAACAGGGAAAGTGAATATGTTGGCTAGTGAAGAAATAAACAAAAAACTGTTTCCAGACAAAGTTTGCCCCAATAATCAACTTGTGCACTACAAACGCACCTCACCACTTCTATTTTTCTGATAACTTAATAGGGAAAGCTAGAAATTAGAAACAGGATCAAACTTCCTCAGCAAAAATGACCAATCTCTACCATATACTATAAACACAATTTATTTTTCCCTTTAATCCAAATTTGAGACCATTCAAAAATATTTATACTATGAAAGTGATTGATGTAATATACTATAACATAAAATTGATTTTTTCCTTTAATCCAAAAATTTTAGACCTATGAAATTTTTCCTTTAATCCAAACATTTTAGACCTATGAAAGTGATTAATGTAATATACTATAACATAAAATTGATTTCTTTCTTTAATCCAAATTTTACACCAATCAAAAATATTTATACTATGAAAGTGATTGATGTAAAGTTTGACAAAAATTAAAACTAATTTTGAAAAAAAAATATATTTAACCAAACAATATATTACCAAAATGTAGTAATTCTCGAGTAGTATAGTGCACCACAGTGAACCATGCAATTTAAGCATAACTTCAACTTCTCTTCCAAATAGAGAGCACAATAACTGTGTTGTCCCCAAAATTAGCACTGTCACATTCCAGTACCATTATTGTTGAACTACAAATAAACAATAGATTTAGTTGCTAAATGATATGATTTGTTCATATTTTAAATTCGTGCTAAACAAAGTAGAATTCTAATATATTCTTTAGTTTTTTAATTATCAGACTTGTTCCAATACGTTTTTAGTTAGAAATTAAAATCAATGACAATATATATAATTTACCAAAGTATTTTTAAGATAAAATTGATAGAGTTTGTAAGAAATCAATTGGAAAGCTCAAAAAGGAAACATTGTTTTCCTATTGCATAACGAAAATTTAGCTGAAAGCTAAAATGCTAGTGAGATGTTTTAAGTTTAAAATAGTATTCAATGCCTTTGGTAATTTTATATTTTAAATAAATATAATTTTGTTTTCATTTTTTTTACAAATCTTATCAGCACAACAATTTTTAATATCATTTATACATATTTTAATCACATGATTTTATTGATTTTTTTCCATTAAAATTATTTATCTATAGCTTTTGAAAATAAGGAGTCTGGTGACATTTTTGTTCGTAAAGTGTGTTTCCAATAAAAAAAAGCATTTAAAAGCAAACATGTTTAAAAACATTTGTAAAAAAAACCTTTTTCTTTGATAAACTTTCAATTCAACTTTGATTAATAAAGAACAGCTATTTTATTAGAAAAATAAAATAATTGTGAATTAGTAAAATAAATAAGATTTAAACTATTACTTCAAAAAATTGTCTGACAACTGCAAATGGTAAGTAATCTAGATGAAAACCATTGTGCTCAAAATAAAGTGATGAATATAGAATTCAAAGCATCTCAAAATGAGAGTGTTAGTTTTTTAAAAATAAAGAGATAAATAAAGAAAAGTGAAAAATGTTAGAAAAAAATGTATTTTCAGCTTATTAAGAACTAAAAAATTGGAATGGTAGATGAAGCTCTGTTTGAAAGAATCTCAAACTCATAAGGGTTTTCAATAAACATACCCTAACTAAGAATAAAAAGAAGTGCAGAATACTACACATGCTCCACAGCTGAAAAATCTCCAAAAAAAAACTACCCACATCTTATAATTTGTTTTTCAGAAGGACAAAATTGTTATTTAAAATTACTTGGTGCAGAATGCAATCCTCCAGCACAGACATTCAGGCCTGAACTAGGTCCAATTGGTCCAGCCTATTATTATTTGGCATTTTCTTCCTGCACCCCTAAATTTTTCTTCCTACACCCACACAATGTTGTGCAAAGACAAAACTGTTCCTATACAAAACTGTACATTTAATTTTTTGCATTCCAGATTATGAAATCCGGTAAATTTTTAAATTTGCGTGTTCGGTAACTTCCTTGATTGGATTGGTGCTTCCTGTAATAATGAATGGTAATGTTAATCCAAAATAAAAAATACAAAACATCCATAATTAAAAAAATCATTCTGGATTCGCCAATTCATAATTTAATTCAAAATAGGCATTCTAGATTCAGAAATCCATAATAAAAAAATCATTTTGAATCCATCAATCAGTAATAGAAATTAGGCCTCTAGATTTAACAATTTATGCAAACTTTGCTTCCAGAATACCTTCTCATCCGGAAAGTAACATTATTCACTTCTTCATTGATGAATCTCTAACACACTCCCATATCTTGATTTCAAGTAAAAGGTGAAGATCGATGAATCTTTAACACACTCCCATATCTTGATTTCAAATAAAAGGTGAAGATCAGTTGTGAGATTTATAAAATTGTGAGGATGCAGGAAGAAAAATGTAAGGCTGAATGAAGAAACTGCCTTATTATTTTAATTTAAGCCCATGGCTCCAATGTTCTCAGTACTGTACAGTTACCACATTGGACTTATCAGATTTCAGGTGTTCTCTTCTTTAATGTGTCTCACTAACTTTATACATTACTCATGGAAAAATGTGCAAGAAAATTAAAATACTACCTCAAATTTCCATATACTTTTGTTCTAAACTTCTAATACATGTTGGTTGAATAAAGTGTATCAGCTGTCGTAAATCTCTCAAGTCTTGTGTTCAACTCTAACGAACAAATAAATAAACAAAAACTTCTAATACAAATCAATGGACATTGAAATATATAGAAGAAAAAAAGTGAATGTACAAATCTATCAATTTCAATATGAACCGTTACACAATGCATATCCAAAGCTAATCAGAATACTTTTTAAAATAAAAGATTTTTCAATGCTACAAACTTACAGTACAAATTAGAAAAATTACGAAAACATGAGTGTGTGCATTTGAATTGACGTGATTCAGAGTTAACCAACAATAGTAAATACCATTAAGAACAAGAATGATATTACTTAACTCACATAAATGCTTCCTCTTCAATCATTTATTCATAAATGCATGAACTTATTGGAAGTTGAATAACAACTTCATCTTAGATCTAGACCACGTGCATTGACCTTACATTAGGTCCCGTGTACCCAAATGAACCAATAATTAAACTATTGAATCTCATAACCATATATCTATGCATTTATACTTCAATCAAATGTAGTTCACTTGGTTAAATAGGTTAAGTGAATTGTTATAAACTCTTTCACATAGGTTGAATTTTTATAAATATGAATTTGGTTGAAAATTTCATTTGAATGGGAGATAAAAAAATTATTTACGTCTTTTTTTTTTTATCGAGAATGAGTTCCCCAAATATATGTGAATATGATAAGAGTTTTGAATTATTCTTAGTTATACACATGTAAAAGATGAATAATAAGATAAAATTTAATTTATAAGGAAATTGAAATAAAATGAATTATCAGTTTTAATAATTAATAATTATCATCCATTAATATATTATATTTTTAAATCTCTACTATTTAGATAATGGTAATATTGTAGAAACTAATTGAAGAAAATGTTATAGGAAAACAGATCGAACGTGAGATAACATATTATGGGTGGTTCTATACCGATCTGATAGGGATAGCCTGATAAGGTTAACAAACATTCGTTAAGATAGATTCTAAATGACTATGATACCATATTATAAAATAAATTTTAAATCTAACTCAATTTCATAAAATCAGCTCATAAGATGAGATTTCCACTCACTTATATACAATAAATTGTCTTAATCTCTAATAAATGTATTATCTTCAACAAATATAACATCGATGAGATTTAAACTCACTTATATACAATAAATTATTCTAATAAATTATTCTAATCTCTAATGAATGTATTATCTTCCGCAAATACGACATCGACTTAGTAAAAAGCATTATAAAGTATAGAAATGAGTATAAAGTTGAAATAGTTAATATTTAGATATAGATGATTATTATATGTGAGTTGAGGATTGTGTCTGGGTGCGGTCTGACAGATGGAGGGAGATGTGATAGGTATGGAAAGCAGTGTCGTTGATTAGTGGACATTAAGGATGAGGATGTGTCTCAAACATGTTATGGACGGTGGTAGTTGGTTACATGAGAAGGTAGTTTGCTACGCCCATTCCTCAACACGTGCATCATCTCCTATGAAACAAACATAAACCCTACGCCATTAATCACTCTCAACACATGCTTATATTTCAACCTTAATCCAAACTTTGATACTCAAAAACACTGAAATGAATCAGTATGGAAGCTTCAAGTTTGGGGAGGAATTTCTTATCTGCCAACTCTGCCATCAATCTTCACACCGCACCTTTCCTCCCATAATTTCTTCAATTTTTTCTTTTTTTAATCACACTCTTCAACACTCACATCAAGATGCTCATAAAGTTTTCCTTTTCAAAATCATCATTCTAGAATTTAAACTCACCATTCCAAAACACACACATAGTGAAAGGTTGTTTCGTTGTTTTCTATAGAACTATTTTAGAAACATGATAAAGCAAACCAAACATATTTTTAAATATTTAGTTTACTTTCTCCTTATCCCCAATTTTTTTTTATCGATATAAATAATTGCAGGTACTCCTATATAAGTTGCAGAAGATCGAAGAATGAATTATAATTTAATTAAGAGTCTAACTATTTTTTAGGAAGATGAGACCTAAAAAATTTGAAAAATTCTTCGTTCTTCCTTTCTTCGGACATATTGTTAGGGTCTTGATGTGATCTTTCTTGTCTTCACACTATTTACTCTTTCAGCTCTCAAGCTCTCAAGTCTTGGAAGGGTGTTCAACATTCAGGTGAATTTATTCATTTGAATGTATGTTATTTATATTATTTTAATGAATTTACCTTATTGAACCTGATTAGTGAGATGAATCACACTTATGATTGCATTACTTAATTTTTAATGGTAATTTAGTTTCAGTGACTTTGGTTTAGTTTGAATATTGATTAAATGTGTCGGTCGACTAGACTGTCCGTGGAGTCTCGGTCATCCGATCAGGAGACCGAGTCTTATCATCTCAGTCTTGTTCGTCCCATTCCATGACACTAACAAAAAAATCAAATAGTTCAAAGGTTTTTTTTACAATATTAAACCTTATTACAATGGTTTACTGTAGAATGAAAATATTGAAAAGGTTAAAAGATAAAAACAATATTTTTGTTGTAGAAAATGCAAAAATTGTGTATGTAATCATAATTGAAAGAGACAGGAAAGAAAATAAATGTGCAGAGTGAAAAAGACAATGAAGACAACATTACTAAACGATTTATTATAGAATAATTTTAACTAAAAGTTCAAAATACTCACGGTGATGCAGACAACTTCAAGAGTCGAATTCCATGAAGTCTCTTCGCCCTTATCCTCTCAATTCAACAGCCGTGAAGAAATAATCATAATCATAATAATATTAATGTATTAGACTAAAATTTTCTTTTGTGGGAACTTCAATTTCTTTTTTTTGTGGCCTGTCTTAGTATATTATATTAAATAAAAAATGGTAAAAAGAAAAAGAAAGAGAAATTGAAAGATAAGCCCGGGATTGCGGTGACAAATCCATTTTGCACACCTCATTGGAAGAAATACTGAACATCTACGCATGCCCTTATAATAGTATGTTGAAGTGATGTGATGGCTCTGTGTTGTGTGTTCTGTGTTTAAGACATAAGTTTTCTTATTTGTTTTCTTTGTTACTTTCGTTTTCATATTCAGATGGATTCATCCATCACCCTCTGTTGTGTTGGCTGTGTTGTGCTGCGTTGTGTGCGTGACTGTTGATTCTCTTCACCACAGTCCAAAGAAAAAGTAGCTTTCAACCCTGTACTGGAATGGTGTATATTTTACTCTCGTGTTAAATCTTGTACACAAAATAATTATACTTTAATTGACATTAAAAAATGTTCAATTTTTTTGACGGTTTGTACATGTGTACTTGTACTTCTCGTATTTCCACGTCCTAGAACTAGATCTCTTCAGCAGCCAAGAGACACAGAATTTACAGAACCGGTTTTTGCTCCTTATCTTAAGCTTGTGTAAAATTTTTATCTCACCCTCACACAACATTGCCACCTACCGTTTGCTGTAGTTTTTTAGTTTTTCAAATCTTGGGGTTGTTGAAAGTTTTAAACTTTTCTTGATTCAATTGCAAGTATGGTCTTGAATGCATACTTCTAAGAAAAGGGTACCTTTCAACTTTTTGAACGCTTCTTCTTCGTCGTGTATGTATCTATGTACTTGATGAACATGTGCTGCCTCGTGTCATTGGATGTGTGAATTTCTTAACTCATTTCACAGAGGTAATGCATTGTTCTGGCTTCTACTGCTGCTTCTCTCTGCATCCAAGACCTGGTGTCGGTTTAGACTTAGAATTCCTGATTCCGGATTGTTGAAGTAAGTATACTTATTATTACTAAGTGTTTGGTTAATGGAAGATTTATTATTCAGTATTCTCTTGAGTTTCTAGTATTTGGTCTTTCTTCCTTGAGTGAATTTTCCTGGAGAAATTATGGTTATTGTATATTAAAGAAAAATTTAATTTTATTACAGCTGTAATATATATGTGTATGTATGTGTATATATGTATGTATGTGTGATTTATTTATTGATAATTATTATGTTTTTTAATCTTTCGGAGTTTTTTCATGATTTAGTTGTCTTTTTCTGCTGTAAATCTGACAAGTTTCAAGGACATGTTTAGATGTGTGCCAGGTACATTGGTGTTCAATTGCCAAATGTTCAGAAAGTGGTGTTTCTGCTCTTGGCTTTCTAGAGTTTTCATTGAATTCTATCACACATTCCTAATTCTTGTTTAAATAGGTTTATTGTTCCGTAGATCTGAATCATACCAGTGAGGTGAAATTTTGAGTGAAATTGGCTGTTGGGATTTTGGCTTTAACCGATGAGGAGGCTAATTCAATGGTTTGTTACGGTATAGGTGTGAGCTGGAAACCCCTTCAATCCTGTGGCATTTGCATGTACCGAAATTGAGAAGCTTTATAGGATTTTGCTGAAGAAGTTTAGGATCTACACTAATTTGAATGGGGCATTCTGCAGCCGTATGGGACTATAGAGCAGCAACTGAAATTACTAAGGACTGGAATGGAATTGATCAAATTCTGCTTCGGACCCCAAGGGGTTCTTCAGCACGGGTGAGAACTTGTTCATTGCAAATTTTGCATCCGTTTTAACATTTTGGTGAAGTTATGATCTGAAAATTTACCATAACATCCAATGTCAATTCTGGGTGTGGATAAATTGGTTTGTAAAAAGATATTTCTAGTTTGAGTACATAATTTAATTACTATGAGTACTCGGATTAACTGTTTTGTCTTGAAATTAGGTAAGCTTACATGGGGCGCAGGTCACTTCATGGCGGAATGAGCATGGGGAAGAACTTCTGTTCACAAGCAGCAAGGTATGTCTGTCAATTTTGATTAAAAATCAATTTATACTTTTTCAAATTATATGAATTTGTTAGTTGTTGGCGCTGATAAGGAAAATATGTCAACATTTCTTAATCCTGGTTTCTGAAATGAGTTCATATTGGGATAATCTGCATTATATTGCAACTAGTATGTGAAGGTCACTGGCCCAAATAATTAATAAATTGAAGAAGAGTTTGGATGTTGATGAATCATAGTGTTCTATGCTGTTCATCAATCACATCAATGCAAGAGAAAAACAGGGAAGAAGGGTGCACCGGTTAATATTGCACTTCGTTATTTTTGTGGGGAGAGGTTGATTAATTTGACTCATTTTACTATTAGTTGGCAGATATGTAGTGCTTTTTGTCCTTTTGAATCACTGTAGTTGAATACTGGTTCAATGAAAACTCTGACTGGAAAATCAACTTGCTAACTGATGATGTTGATTTGCAATTGTTGTATATTAACAAGTGGCTACCTTTTTGGTACCTTGGTTCACAGATGATGATTTGTTAGAAACATAGAACTTTAATCAATTATACTTTTTAAAGAGGCAAGTAGTAATAACTAACTATTTTGTTTCACTTTCCGTTGATTGTAGGCAATTTTCAAGGCTCCAAAATCAATCCGAGGAGGGATTCCGATGTGCTTTCCACAGGTACGCTTACTCCTTTATACGTTCACTTTCTGTAAGTTGTAACATGCACACTTACATATCTTGAGTTGAATTTGTTTGACAGTTTGGAAACTGTGGATCGCTGGAGCAGCATGGTTTTGCAAGAAATAGAATGTGGGCAATTGATGAAAATCCTCCTCCTCTTCCTGGAAATGATTCCAGTGGGAAATCCTTCATTGACCTGGTGCTAAAATCATCTGAAGAAGATATGAAGTGCTGGCCACACAGGTATGAATAGCATGGTGTGACAGTAGAGCAGGGATATCCACTCTCCCTGCGTTTGATAGTTTGAAGCTGACATATATGCACTTGATATTACTTTCTCCTGTGTTTGGCAGTAAACTTCAAGCAGTAGTAATCTAACGACTGTTTAATAATTGTACCAGTTTTGAATTCCGTCTTCGGGTGTCTCTTGCGACAGATGGGGACCTGACTTTGATATCTAGAGTCAGGAATATAAATGGCAAGCCGTTTAGTTTCTCATTCGCATATCACACTTACTTATTGGTTTCTGACATTAGGTATGGATAATTATTTGTTGTACTTGGCCTTTCTGAGTGTGTGGGATGATGTCCAGCCATCATTTTTCTTTTACACAGTAAATTGAATACTGGAACACTTAATTTATTTAGCAGTAATGATGCTTCCTTGTTCAAGATTTATTGTAGACAAATATTTGTTTTTTGTTCTGAAACGTGTATTTTCTGCATATATTATATAACATTAAACAAATTGTTTGCTGAAGGCTTTAAACAATCAGGTCTTAGAGGACTGTTTCTCTTCTTTAGAAACTACTGAAAACTTACACTCTAATCATTTGAAACTAGCATGGATACTTTATATATTAGGTGGATTCTTCTCTGAATGCTGGAATTATATAAGTTTTATTCAGGTCAGTTATAGGGAAACATGAAACAAGTGATCAGTCGTAATGAAAGAACAAAGTTTTTACAGACTGTAGAATTAGTAAGCATTTGTAGCAAACTACAGTTTGCAGTGCTTGTTGCCTATATAGATGCTTTGTTTATATATTTTTATTTGAACTATCCCTCTTTTGATTGTTTTAGAACAGGGAATTTTATTTTAAGATTGGCAATCATTATTCACTTCACATTAACAATTTTGTATAGTGAGATAAGGATTGAAGGTCTGGAGACACTGGATTACCTAGACAACCTTTTCAAAAAGGAGCGATTTACAGAACAAGGAGATGCAATAACATTTGAATCTGAGGTAAATCCTTCTAGGTTATATTGATGTTAACAACATGTAGATATTTGTATTTCCATGCTGCAATTTAAGCTATTGCTTCATGTTGAGGTAATATAGCACTATATTCCTGGCCTATGCTGCAGTTTTGTCAAACACATACAATATCCACTAAAGTCTTTTGGTTTTGACACAATGACGGCTAATGAAGAGGTTTTGAATATCCATATTTCCTTCATGGCAGGTGGATCGAGTTTATCTTAGCTCTCCAAACATAATTGCAGTGCTAGATCACGAGAAGAAGCGAACATTTGTTATAAGGAAGGAAGGTCTCCCTGATGTTGGTAAGCTCTATTACTAGTAATTTTTTTCCAGAAACAAATGACAAATATGGATACGGTTTCAAGTTGTTGCAGAAAATTTAATTGCTGTCCTTTTCATCTTAAATTTTATGGTGTTCAGCTGTGTGGAATCCATGGGAGAAGAAATCAAAGTCAATGGTGGATTTTGGTGATGAAGAGTACAAACAGATGCTTTGTGTTGACGGGTCGGTGATAGAGAAACCGGTGAGCTTGAAGCCGGGAGAGGAATGGACCGGGCGGCTGCAGCTATCGATTGTGCCATCAAGTTTTTGCAGTGATCGTCTGGGTCTTGACAGAAGTGGTCTTTGAGGAATTGTACAAAATGGGTCTGAGTTTATGCTGCTACATCCAGCAATGTAGCATCTAGTTGTAGAAATAGTGTTCTTTAGTTATGTTATTGTGATCTTAGGCTAGAAATAGTGCTTTAGAGAGGCCTATGTTTTTTTTGAGAATGGCTTTCAAGTGTTACCAGGTTATTAGTTAGTTGGTTCGTTCAGTTCTGCTATGGATGCTCCTTCTTTAAACATTAGATTTGTTGTGTAGGTTTATTCTCTCCATGATTTTATGATATGTTCCACGGCATGGATAATTTAGCTTTCGTGTTCCAATTTGCTTATATTGGATGGTAACGGCTATGATCGACCCCTAATCACAGATAAAACGAGTGATTACAGAACAATGTGATCATGCATCCTTTTTGTTTATGTTCCATTTTATAGTGATACATGCATAATTTAGTAAGTTTCACATAACTTTCAGAGATTAACTTTTGTATACTGTCACTGTTTTTCTTTCATAGTTAATTGGCTGAAAAAAACTATAAATGGGCTTTTAAAGCAATCTAGAAGTCAATATTTTTATTATAAACGATAGTTACAATTGAATGACATTGTCAAAAACTATGCTATTGACAATGATGTAATTGAATTGATGTTTTTATTGAATAAAGTGGGTCAAAAGTGGTGCGTCAAAAAACAATAGCACTTGTGCTTTGTACAAATGGGACCACGGGGTATGCATCAAAAGGTTGAAGTTGCTAAGATATGAGACATTCTGGCTGCTATTCAAACTATAAATCACTATTTACTTTTTTAGGCTACTTTTTCTTTCAATGGCCATAATACACAACACTGACAGTAGATTAATATTTAAATTTGGTTGATCAAATGTTATTTTTACACTAAGAGCTTCATATGTTCATCTACACTCATAATTTTTATTTTTATTTTTGTTTCTTTTAATAAGTTAAAATTATGTGTTCAATCATATTCTCGTTGTATCACTCTCTAACTATCCATAATTCTCATAACTTCAAACTTATTTTGTAGCTTATTTTTTTAAAATATGTAGTATGATAATATAATTTTTCATGAAGTCTAATATTAATTAAAAATAAACTCATATAAAAAAATACTTATTCAAAACACTTGCCATTATCGTAGAAATAATCCTAAATTTTTCTTGATTATAAACTTTCAGGTTAATTTTATCTGTTAAATTATATATTTTCAGAAAAATTAAAATATTTGGTCCATAAAACTTGATTGCTTCAAATACTATGTTTCAAACTTCAGTATTCAACTCTTCCAAAAACTTCAGTTATCGGCTTTAGCATACTTATTTAAAATAAATAAAGTGTTAACTTAATTAAACTGCAATCGATCCAAAACTAATCAGGATTTTGAAATTATTACCAATTATTTATTTTTTATATTTATATAATTAATCAGTTAACTCGCCCTATTAAAGACTTTATCTGTAATACAACCACTTATCACCAAAGCTGTCTTTATCAAACTTTATCGTACCCAAAAAGGAAATTTAGGAAACTAAGCTTTGAAATTAGTTAGCAATTAAATTGTCAATGATGATGCCATTGCTTTGTTCTCTTAGGATGCAACAACCACCATGTACACACACTCAACCAACCCACTAATTATTTTGATTCTAACTTCAATTATGAATTCTTCATTTGTTGAAGTGTTAGATCATTAGTTCCATTCTACATATCTATTTTTGGGGGATTTGTGGAAATCCAGGAACGTGGTCCCGAAATAAATCATAAATTTGTTACCTAAAGTGAAAGATAAGTGGGCAGAAATGAGAAAAAAATTCTACAACACATTTCCGTTTTATTCAGCACCGTAGCTAAAAACAAAAACGTTTCACGTAAAATACAAGAGAATTCTCATCCATAACAAAAAAAAGCACAAATGCTGAAGAACGGACCTACAAATCTGGAAAACCATGACCACGGGCCACAATGGAAGCATAAACCAACAAAAAGAGAGAACATTACTTCTGCTATAAAAACTATACACCTCGTCGATACTCTAATTGCTTTGTGTTCTCCAGCAAAATCTGCCAACCAACAAATAAATTAGGATTTAAGCTGTGAAATTAATGTAAAACATGTTTCCTCTCCGTATAATCACAAAAGTGGCAACAGGTTCTTACTTCCCGAATGTAGTTTGCTATTGCTTTGCAGCCTTCAATTGCCAGTTGCATAACAGTTTCCAAAATGTCAATTGGTAGTTTAGAATCCATCTATAGACAGTAAGAACAGAAATTAGTGCAAATAAAATTAAAATAGGAGCCTTTTTCCATTCTAAACTACGGGATATGGCAGGAAGTGAACGAAAGAAATAAGCTGGATTACAAAATACAAAAGAAAAGCATTTGAAGGTTCTCAATCTCAATCTCAACCAGCATTTGAAGGTTCTCAATAGGAGCCTTTTCATGTTCGAAACAAATACAACTTCACAATATCGATCTAAGAGGAATGCTAGCAATAAACTGACTGAAACACTGTCACTGGATGAAATCCATGCGAGTGACTCTCCCCTCTGTTTTGTAGATTATACATGAATTTCATCCTCTAATAATGTGACGGAAAGAATATATCAAGTATATTGTTAGTATTTTTCTTCAGTCTAAATTTAAAGAACTAACAAAAGATCTGCAACTAAGAAAATAAAAGACGTTAAACTGGAATTCCCAAATCAAGTGCTAACAATATGGTACAACGAGGGAAAGTAAGTTACACATGATCAAACATTAACTCGGACTAAAAAGAAGATTTGTCTAACAACCATCTAAGGGTACAGCAACAAATCACTCTATCAAGAATTCATAGAAAGTAAAATGAAGATTTGAATTTGACTTTTCTGAAGTGATGGATGCATTATAGAACGAAGTCATATGTGTTGATTAAAAAACAAATAGATTCATTCATGTGTACACCAAACTATCAAGTTGTTAAATCTGAGGTGAGCTTAGATAAGCTTCCTTTGGGGGTTTCCAAACATGCACCTACTCCCTCGACTAACCAAGGGTTAAAACTCCACTATTCCCCCTAAAGTACATTCATTACTTCAAATGAGACACATCCAAAATCTTGCAAGTCTAATAATGAGACCAATTTTGGAAGGAAGGAGAGGGATTACAGCTTCAAAACTACCAGGCCCTTTACTATAAAGAAGATGCTCGAGGGCTCAAGGGATCCACGAAAAAGGTTAATACCAGTAGCATGGAGGGTAGAAACTTTCACAATATACAAGCAATACACACCATAACTTAGGCCCTACAGTCCGGGAGGAAGCATACAAGTTTTCCTTTCTCTTGAACTAATTTACTTGGTTGACTACAAAATAAATACAGAGAAAATAATAAGATATGAGAATTAACCTGAAGAAGTGTCACTTTATCCAGTTTTGGCAGAATTCCTAGAGTTACATCAGGACCTCCAGCAGAGTCTTCTACATAGTTCAAATCTGTACAGATTCAGAAACTTCTAATAATTAGGACAGCCCGTGTGTCAGAAGTTGACGGAAACAAAAGCAGACACACCACCCTTGTGTTTTGCCAGTTCAAAATTCAAGTAAAAACACACATATACCAAGCAGACTCGTGCTGTTAAGGTATCCAGCACTGCAGGAAGTTACAAGATCACGCATAGGGATCCCAGCATCGGCAAGGGCCAAAGTTGCAGCATTTATACAAGCAGATCTAGTTCCTATAAAAGACATGTTAACATCACCCAAAATTAATAGACATTAAATGAGTATAGGAGAGAAAATGAAATGGCAATGAGAGAAGAGAATCACAAGATCCCATTATCAGGTCTTAGTTACCTCCATCTGCTTGGAGAACTTGGACATATATATCTATCTGCAAATTTAATAACTAAATCTTTAAGGGGGGGAAAAAGCAATACACATTTATACAAAATAAGTTATGAATGTGTAATAAAACCTGGGATCGAGGCAATAGATGGGTCAATATAGCTGCTTCCATGGTTTGCCGAATAACCAGAGAAATTTCAGTTGATCTCCTGTAGCATGAGAACACTTCAATATACGCTAAAGAAGTAGTTCAAAACAAAAAGTCATCCTATTATCCTTCTCTAAGAGAACCTTACAATGAGAACCATATTAAACCAATAAAGGAGAAGCAAAACAAGATGGTTAAGCCCTCGAAACTACTCAGTGAGTTTTGGCCAGAGATTGCTCACAAAAGTTAAAACTTGGAGAAAAAATTAAAAATGAGGAAGGGCAATGGTGCTTGGGATTTTGCTTTTCACTGTTCTATAATACATAACCCATTGCTGAGCATGCAGTCATCGATCTCAAAGGCATGGAGCAGCCGGCCCCAAAAACACTAAAGTAGGTTAGCGGATAGCAAGATAGCTGTCACACTGAAAATTATGTACACAAGATAAAAAAATTCTACTGTATTACAAGCACAAATTTGGTTGGAGGTGTTGGTGGGTTTGTCACGGCCTGCAGCAGGGGCAAGATGGAAAGGACATATGTGCTTGTATGCAAGGGAGTCAAAAGGAATGTTAAGGACATGATGGAGGATTCTGTTTTGATGTGTCTTATAACAGACCAATAGAGGCAGGGTGTATTTGATGGTTTTGTAGCTGCAGTTTGCAGTGCTTATAGCATTCCAATACGAGCACGGTGCTAGCTGGAATAGGATGTCTAGCTTATGCAGCAAACATTATCTATCTATTGCGTCTGGGGTGTTTGTTCATCTCTTTATTCTTGGAGATTCTTAATGTGATTTGGTTTATGTAAAAGGGTTGGGATACCCCTTTTATATCCCTCTTAATTTAATTTCATTCTTTGCTGATCAAAAAAAAAAAAAAACAAGCACAAATGCAAAATAAAATAAAATAAAGATATTCCTAATTAATAATCAAAATTCATAGTCTATATAAGTCTAAACATGCATCACCACTTTTGCAGTTAAATTCCTACTTCTGTAAAAAGATGAAAAAGTCCATTTTACAATTACAAGGTACTCTTAAGATAGATTCTGTTAATGCAACATTCACAATCATCCTAGTATTCTATGCTCCAACAATACCATTTTAACAAGTATGAAACTATGAATATATAAAAAATAAAGTAAAAGGCCAAAGGGAATAGGAAGTTAAACAAAAACAAGTAAATGAGCAAAACCTGTCACCCTTTGATTTCCTCATGCGATCTCCAGTGCTAAAATTAGCCATGCTGTACTCACATCGAACCTACAGACATACATAGCACATAAGCAGCAATTAAGTTTTCGTTACAATGCATATAAATACACTAAAAATACACACAACATATTATAACTTGAAAAAAAAACCTACCAGAGCATGGTTGCTTATTTGGCTCCTATTTTGCACCTGAAATGCAGAGGTTACTAAAGAAAAACAGCAAATCATCTAAAGCTCAAATACAACATCAAAACATTTTTATACATTTAAACTAACAAACACCCAAAAAAGATAGTTACCAATCCTCAAATTACATAGACAAATTTTCGTAAGCAAGGTAAATAATTAAACAGTACCTCTCTAGGGCCATAAACAGCAGCAATAACTTTGGTATTACCCATCTCAAATATGGCAGAACTGGTTTCAAAATGAAAAAAACTTTATTGTCAAATGCTTCAAATGAAATCACGACTTAATTTTCTGAAAAGCTAAAATTCATTTACCCATCTGCTTTGGATACAGCACCAATTTCTGCACGAATTTGTCGCATCTAGGATATACCATAAAGAGGGGAGAAAAAGGTAAGGGCAAAGATCAGGAGTGAAAGAAATACAAAATCATATATTTAGATCCTCTACAGTTAAAGGAATAGCAGTTTAGAGGATAAAGTGCAGTAGCAGTCATTGAGATTTTAATAACTTCATAGTCTGTGATACATGTACATATATTTTATCACAACCTTAACTGCTAATTTTTTAATAAACAGTAATAACTTCACCTTATCGTCTAAAGTGCATCCCCTCGTTTTGAATAGTTGAATCCCAAATACAAAACGCAGCTGTCAAATAGGACTGAATTCCATAGGCCAGACATTAAAACACTGCAGTTGGCCCCTTTTTCAACTAGCTCACTTCCTAGTAGGGCCAATGCCCTAACTCATAACTCACTAAAAAGGTTAGTTAGACATCCTTAGGGTTATAAATCCTCCATTTTCTTAATTTTATCACTTGGCAAAGTACAAATTTTCTAGCTTTTAATTGATAGTTCCCAAGGTTTTAATGTTTATCAGAACTCAAGTTCTAGTCTGCTTATTTTGAGTCAAACCACGTTGATTACTATTTCTAATCTCTTTGTATGTTTTTTTCTAGTTCAAAATGTGCCCTTGCAAATTTCCATTACCCATGGCTCAACTACATATAACCCATATCTAGCACTATCTACAGATCTATATATTCTAATTAACATAAAGCTTCAGTAATTCATGACTGTATACGAATTCATGCAGGATATTATTATTTATCAATTCTCAGTATTTCATATGCTTCGCGAGTATTTTTGACAGATCTACTTTTTTAAGAAAAAATGAGAAAAAAATAGCCCATTAAAAAAATAATAGCAGTACCTCCATGGGTCGGCGACCATCCAGGCGAAGTCCTTCTGGGCTGACGTATTCCATCCTCAGGGTCAGTCTATGGCAGTGAAAAATAGGAGACAAAGATGAGAAATAAGCAGCTGGAGTTGTGTTGTGTTCCTTTATGTTCTTGGCATTGAAGAAAAAAAGTTATATCTTCTACTCAAAAAGTTATTGAAACAAAATGGTGAGATTTTTGCAGAATCTGAGCCATTTAAAACTTTGTGTCGGTTCTAGTAGTTAGCATGTTCAGTCAGACAAGTGAGAGAGAAATTTGTGTAAATAACACTGCTCAATTGGAAGCAGACAGAATCAACTCCAGTTGCTTTGAAAAGATTAGGGTGAAAATAAGGTTACAAAAAAACAAGCAATCTGAACTTTGAACGAATATCATATAAACAAACAACAAGTATTTGCCCTCTAGGTGGGTCATTAGGTAAATAATATAGCATAGTCAATACAAGAAATTAGCAATCCAATATTCGAAGAAAACAAACTTTGAACGAATATCATATAAACAAACAACAAGTATTTGCCCTCTAGGTGGGGTCATTAGGTAAATAATATAGCATAATCAATACTAGAAATTAGCAATCCAATATTCGAAGAAAATAAACTTTACTCGAGTCACTACCCTTTTAAACATTTAAGTTTGCTCTTAATCTTAATGAGAGCAAAGAAAAAGAGGAAAGTACACCACGGACAGAAAGATATTGTAAAGGGGTCCAGGAAGCAAATTCATAACTGCGGACTATTATTATTTTTATTTTATTTTAGCACTCCCCGAATTTCAGCACATTTCTAAAGGAGAATGAGCAAGCTTTTAGTTTAAGAGTTACAGATGAAAGATTTGAGTCAATTATATATGAGAAGGACAGTGTTGCCACTCTAATTAACTAATAACATATAGTAATGATTTTGGTAACTCTCCAATTGTGCTGAAAATGATTTTTATCTTGAGTGGTATAGAAGTTCAAGATGCAGGCATTTTATGAGAGTTTTTGTGAGATTGTGATGAAAACAAAAGGGGATCTAGGGTTTCTCAAAAGAGCCACCGAAGAGCACCGACCTAGGAGGGAACCCTAAAAGAAATTCTGATCAAACAAGGAAGGGAAAGACATGTGCGAGAAGAGAAAAGCAAAGAGGAAGAGAACAAGGTATGTATTTTTCATTTGTAATCCGAATACAAGATCGTATTGCTTATATAGTCAATCCACCCCAAAGAAAAATAGAAAATAAGCTAAAACAAGTTAACATGTAACAATACCCCTCTAATTTATCTGCTATTTGCATGTCCAAAAATTTATGGGTGCTGCCCCTAGTAAGAATGTGTAAAGGTTTTTTCAGGTAATATCCCGTGATCCTCATTGCTCTAAAACCCGCCAAACCTGTCAATGCATTCAGAGAAATATGTGGCTAAGCCCTCACACACCCATCACTACCCTCCTCCTTGTTCTCCACCTAAACCACATGAATCTGTAATTTTTAATGTACCAAACTGTTTTCTATTGAATAAGGTTCATTCCAAAGATAACAAAGTCCTTTAGCTCTCTTTTCTGACTGGTGTTAGATTTCTTTGTTGTTTGGGTTTTGGAGGTGTAGCGGCTCGTATATTAGCCAATAGAGGCAACAGTCAGACTCAAAACTCCTCACTGAAACTTGGTGGAAGCATTAACCAAATTAGTAGCCTCGTACATCTGAGATAGAGTAAAAGCACATAGCACAAATGTGGGTTGAATTGAAACATTCTCACCGTCATTTGGATATCTTTCTTCAACCCTCCAAGAAAGCAGCTTAAAACATAAGCCTCTGTTAAATTCAATCTTGTAATGATTGAATCAAATTCTTCATGATACCCGTCCATTAATCTTTTATGCCTTAATCACTAATTCAGCATTGGAACATCACATACATCTCCAAACCGGTCACTTAGTCTTTTCTTGTATTCAGACCAAGAAAGCATAGAAGAATTAGAACAAGATTTTGCAAGAGGTGTATGCCATTGCAAAGCCTTGCCTTCTAGATGTACAATAGCCAGTTCCACCTAGAATTCATCTAAGGTGTGTTGAAAAAGTGAGATTACCATCACCAATCTTATGGGTGACCAAATCTTGCAACCTTTCTTTCAAAGAAAGAGTCTAGGTTTGTTGCAAAGAAGAAGCCAATTCCATAAAACGAGATTCCATATGTAGTGAAATTCATTCTTCCATCTCCTTAACCGCTTGAGGAGAACGTGTATATGTAGAACAGATACTGATACGACACAGACACGGAAATACGTATAATCTCTAAAATGTAGGACACGGGAACACAGATTTATATATCACATAATTATGAATTATATAAATTGACAATAAAGATTTATGTGCACAAGTATGTTCCAGATTATTTTTTGGAGCAGAAAGATGTTCTTCATGACTAATTCAAAATGATTTGTTTCTTATTTTTATAATTATAATAAAAAGTTATACAATAAGTTTGAGTTTTTAGAAAATCAATGTATTTTTCCTTTTTAAGATTGTGTTAGAACAGTACTAGAATTGTCAGAAATCCAACAAATCTTTTTGAATTGAACACTTCACATATACGTGTCCTATAAGTGTCATATGAGTGTGGGTGTCCGATACGAGTATCTGACATTAACCATTGGAAAGACAATCCTGATACCAATTGATAAAAACAAAAGGTGATTGATGGTTTCTCCTAAGAGCCACCGAAGAGCCCGACCCAGGAGGGAACCCTAAAGGCAATTCCGATCGAAAAAGGAAGGGAAAGACGCGCTCGAGAAGAGAACAATTCGTAACTATCCGAATACAAAATGTTTATTGCTTATATAGGTAACGATTGTCTGCTCAAAAGTCAATCCACTCAAAAGAATAACAGAAGACAACCTAAAACAACTTATAACAGATTTATACAAAGGGCAAAGAAGGGCTAATAAGTTTGATTGATAGACAGATACAGTGTAGGAGTATTTGGTTATGAAGAAGTTCAATGTTTGAAGCTTATACAAAGTTGTGGTAAGCTCCATTTTTCTTGGTTGTAAATGTTGAATTGATCAAATTAGAAAAGCATAACAAAGTTTACGAGTTTAACAGAAAGAGGATTTGATGGTGAGTGGTGACACTGCAAGGCACTATTCATGAGAAAGCAAACATTGAAAGGGTTTGAACTTTGATGACCAGGAGAGAAAGAGAAGGAAAGGTACCTGACTGACGGCGATATGTGACGGTGGCTGTGACTCTGTGTGCGGCGCCGGCGAGAACGGAAGTTGGTCTGCGCACTGCAAACGAGTGTAGTCAGGCAGGGTTCCGCTGTTCTGTGTTTAAATTTGATTTTTCTATAAAAAAAATATTAGCGGCTGAACTGAACCCGGTTTGAACCGTTTCAGCTTAGAGGGAAAGGATTCTTTTAGTATTAGTAAAATAAACAAGGAAATAAACGACCAAAGGAAAAAGGATTTGTTTGCGATGTTCAGAGTTTTTAGTTTAAAATGTGAACTTTAAAATAAAATGTGTTTATTAATGAAGTTAAAATTATTTAAATCAAATTTCAACATATTTATATATTTTTAAAATAAAAAATTGACATTCGTACTTAACATAAAAATAAAAACTTAATTTTTTATTTTGGAAAAATATTTAAATTAATTTAAATTTTTGTTTTTATATTTTGTCGAAATTTCATTTTGATGTCTATATTTTTAAAAATTTTAATTCCTATATCTTACAATTAATTATTTTTAAAAAAATGAATTCCTTGATTTTTAATTATTTGTTAATTTTTATTTTAAAACATTTTATTAATATCTGAAATAATATTTTTTATGTTTATTAAATTATTTCTTTCTTATTTTATAGTAAATTATTAATTTTTTATATAAGTATGCCTTTTGTTTTTAAAAATAGATGTGGCAAAAAGAAATACTAATTTAACCAAATCTAGGACTAAAAATATGTAAAAAAAAAAAAAGTTAAGAAACAATAAAATTACTAATTTTACAAAATATAAGAATCAAAATTACAAATTTTAAAAAATTCTTAAAATTATAATTATAATAAAGTTTTTTTTTCATATTTTTCGTGAAAGATATGCATATGCTGATAAGTTGACTAATCTATGTATCGTTTTTGTTAACATATGAGTTTTTTTAATAATATTTTTTTCATGTAATGATAGATGAATATTGTTGCTTAAGGTGTTAACATGAGATGACAAGTTAATAAAAATGTCTAACATAGAAGTTTTAAAAAAATAAAATTAAAACTAAATAAGTGTTTTTTCACTGTAACAATTTAAGTAATCTTCAAGTTATTAGACTACATCTAATAACTATCTGATGTTTAGTATATTTTGATTGATTTAATTTAATGTAGTTGTTATATTTATTCCAAGAACACTTTATATGCTTTTTTTTCTCTTGACTTTTGAAGACTATTAAAAAAACATAATAAACTTACTCAACTTCAACTTTAAAAAAAAAAACTTATTAAATCTAAACTAATTCATTCGAAATAAACAACTAGTCACTAAATACGTTAATCAATATACTCAATTAAAATCATCTAACATAAACTATCAACATCAAATAAAAAATAATAATTGATAATAACCATGTAATTTGACAAGACTTAAAGTTTTAACAAAAAAGTTTTTTTTTAATAGAGATTTTTTGTTTCTTTTAATGTTTCCTTATTTTCTAAATGTAGTTCTATACAATTTTATTATTATTATTATTCTGATTTAAGGATTAAAAGTTATATTTTCCTTTACAAATTTAGGGACTAAATGAATAATTAATTAAAAAAATAAAGATTATTGACTGTAAGAGTTAATTGCTCTGATACAATCAATAACCAACATATTTAATATTATAAATTTTCTGACAAGTTTGGTTTTAGGTTAAATGTTTGGTGGAATAAATTATAAACTATGATAAGGACAGTTTTTTTTTTCCTTAAATACATTACGGTTGAGAAAAACATCGAAGTGAGAAAAAAAAACACTAAAAATATTGATTATTATGAGAGTTTGTTTATATTTTTAAAGCTAATAATTATAATATATTAAATTATACATGTAAAAAATATTTTTATTTTATTTTTGTATCCCTATATAATTTAAAACGAATATAAAATAATTATGTTAAATATGTTTCAAGTCTCTACAAATATTTTATCATCTTATTTAATCTTTATGAATCTTATTTGTTACTTTTAACAATTTCCCATTTCGTTAGTGTTTTTTAGTCCTTATTATCAACTACAGTTAATTAAGTACCAAAAATATATAAATACAAGTTAAAATAATTAGATTACTTTTAAGAGAAAATCTCAATTAAATAACGTATTTAATATTTTTTACAAATAAGATGCTCACATGTAATATGTTTAATATATTATGAACAATAAATGTATATTATTTTCAAATTATTAATTTGTTTGTATTTATAAAATGTATTTAAATAAAATTATTATATAGTGTTTATTTTGACAATTACATATTATACACAAAGAAGGATTAATAGCAAAATATATTAATATATTTGGAAAAAAACAATTTTAAATTAGTTTTATACTGTGGAAACACTCATAGGAAAATAATGATTGTTTTATATAATTTTAAAATATTATAAACATGTTGGTAAATCACAATTATTTTGAATAAAAATACAATACTAAAAGTAAAATATTGAATAAAAATATAACTAGCTTATCTTATTTTGATTAAATAAAAGTATATTACTTAATAAATTATATAAACTTAGAAATATAATTATCTTAATTAAAAATATTATTTAATTACACTAAGCAACAGGTCATACTTTTAGTAAAATTAATATGGAAGAATTAGAAAATATGAAGGAGTTAAAATGAAAAAAAAAATACAAGAATTAAAGAAGTATATATAGTAGAGAGGAGTGAAGATATGAAGTAATTATTTTAGTTACTGTGAATGAATCTAGTTAGGAGTGTGGTGTATGTATGGGTGGTTGTGAATGAATCCACGTGGATGGGTGCAGATAGGGTTGGAAGATTAAGATTGTTGGAACAAATGTACGAGAATACAATTGTTTGTAGTGTTATGTTAGTATTTGGGTGCAGAAGGTGAGTTGGAACATAAGAAGGAAAGTAAAAGGTGGAGAAAATGAGTGTTTTGTGGTGTGCGTTGTGACACTGCACTTCTGTGTTGCCCATGTCACTCACTCACTCACTCACTCTCTTCTTCCCTACCAAACACAAAGCGGCGCGTGTATCTCTCTGTACTGCTCATTTCCAGCCTCTTATTACTCCACAACCACAACCTTACCTTTTCCTCACACTTACTTCCGCTTCTCTCTCAAATACCATTTTGAGATTTTCATCTTCTCTCTCCCAACATGCACTACATTTAGATCCAACACCATTCATCTTCAATTCCCTAACCTTCCTGCATTTTCATCATCTTCAATTTCTCATCATCTCATTCATCACAACACCAAAACTCACAAACATGTCCATCACCTTCCATCTTTCCACCCCTTTAACTCCTGCATTCATTTACATTCTCAAACACCATTCAACTTCCATCACATCGCCCAATTGATTCATTGCCTTCCACAATTCCCATTCATCTCATTCCCACCATTATGGAACAATCCGCACCCCAACCCCAACCCCAGCTACCCAAACCCCCCGGTTATGGAGACCCCAACTCCCAACCCAAACCGATGCTACAGAAACCCCCCGCCTACCGAGACTTCGACTCCCAACCGCCGCCTGGGCCGCCGCGAAAGCCCGTCCTCCCACCCTCCTTCCGCCCCAAACCAAAGCGCAGGGGCTGTTGCGGCGTATGCTGCTGCACCTTCTGTATCATCTTCATCATCCTCTTCCTCCTCTTCGTCATCGCTGCCGCCATCTTCTACCTCTTGTACGACCCCGCCCTGCCCGTGTTCCACCTCGGCTCCTTCCGCGTGCCCAAGCTTAACGTCTCCAACAGCAACGACGGGGCCTACCTCGACGCTGACACGGCGGCGCGGGTGGAGGTGAAGAACCGGAGCGGCAAGATGTCGTGGCATTTCGGGAAGAGCAAGGTGTCGGTGTCGGCGTATGGCGGGAACCTGATTCTGGGGTCGACGAAGGTGGCGGGCTTCGTGGTGAAGCAGAAGGGTTTGGCGCAGGTGAAGGCGGAGACGGAAGTGAGGAAGCTTGCATTGGAAGATAGGCAGAGTAGAAGGCTTAAAGGCGCGGTGGAGAGCAAAATGTTGGTCCCCACTTTGGAGGTTCAAACCAAAACCAGTGTGGGCTTGCAGGGTTGGAAGTCACCCTCCATCGCCGTCACTATCGTATGCGGAGGTGTCCCCATGAGGACACTTGAAAACGGAGACCCTCCCATTTGCTCCATCACTCTCCTCAGATGGTAACCTACACTACTCACTGCTATTAATGCTTTCTATAACCCACCCATGTTCATACTTGTTTCTTAATTGTTTTTAAGTGCTAGCATAGCGTCATGGTGCGCCACATTTATATCAGATAACTATGTTTTCCAGTTATCAGGAATTTGATCACTGTATATACTATGAAAAGTCATCTATTCAATATGTTAGTTTCTCAAATGGGTATCTCTGTTTTAAACATCAGATAAGACGTCATAAGTGTTATGTTCATAGATCAGAACTTTTCAATGTACTTGTTACGTGTGTTAATTGTTAGTGTTGATGCTAGTACAATTACATGACATATGTATACGTAACTTTTATTTATAATGGAAAAACAAGAACATCATGTGTGGGGGAATTGAAGATCTGCCTTTCTTTTTTGTTATGTTCAAAACTTTCTCAAACCGGTCTACTGCCATGTGATGAATCTGATAAGCTATTCACAAATTTATGTGTTTTTGTATTTAATATAGTGAATCATTCACCAAAATGTAAAATTAATAAGGGTAGGGTGGAGTGTAGATTGTTTAAAAAAGTAAAGTTGTTTTTCATGAATCTGCTGCATAATTAATGTGCAATAAGAAAATGTAAATCCAAATTAATGGTCAACTGTCATTTTTCTTGCATTAGGTGTATGTGGTGAATAGGGTAGGGACCTTCAACGTGGCTTTTTGGATCTTGGTGGAATGCATGTTATGGTGGTCTTGAATGGCTTAATACTTGTGTGTTTGCAATTTGATTATTCTAATTGATGTTGTTGCTTGGCTTTGAATTGACCACAGGATCAAAATACGATGAGTTGGAGATGTGTTCTATACATATGGCGGAATGATGTCCACTGCGCGCCATTTAGAGGTGAAGATTTTGTGCGCTTGTATCTAAATTATTTTTTATATTCTTTTTTTCACTTTACAAAAGTAAAGGAAGAATAAAATGTAAAAAAGAAATGTAATATTCTTTGCTTAGAAAAAAGAAAAGGGTCTCTTCTACAGCAGTTTAACTTGCTGCTGGTTCTCCCGATTGCGAAGTGGAATGCACATAAGTCTAGCTTGTATTGATCAAAACATTTTTACTGGTTTTTTTGTGTGGTTGGTGATATAGGAATCATAAGTACTTGAGAAAATGTTCACTGCTTCTTTTGTGAATAAGAAGAAAACCACAGTGTGATGGAGCAGCTTGGATCAGTAGAGTAACTCAGTTTTTCCTTGTAAATTAACTAGGGAGTAAGTAGAAATGGTAGCTTTCATCAGATGGCAAATTAAATATAAGTTATGGTAGCTTTTTAAGGTGTAACGTATCATTCTCATTGGTAAACTATGGTAGAAAGAGAATTTAAAGACCAAAGCAATAATTTTGGTGAAAGAAATGGTCATCAGTTAGGAAGAGAGGGATGTTAGGTCTGCTACCTTGTGCCTAATTATTTTGGTGTAAAGTAATAATGCATTTTGGGTATAATTTCCCCATCATGGAAAGTTTTGCATTCTACATGCATGCTATTAGCTTACATGGAAACTTTTTCCTTTATCAAAAAACTAGGTATTAAGCCAGATGCTGCATCCAGCTTAACTGCAGAAATAAAATGTTTTTCAAGTTTTCAATAATTTTCTTTTCAAATTAAGTTCATTGCAACTTGCATGTGTTGCTCTCACTTCCTTAACTTTTCCCATAGAAAATTAAGCAAAGTATTTGAGCTATAGCCTTTTGGATAGAAAAGGAGTGGAGAAACAAGAATTTGTTGGGATAGTGATCTGAAACTTGAAGCACATTTAAAGAAATTTGGGGTGTTGTTTGAGCACAACACCCTATCAAACTCCCAAATGGGAAAAAGAAGAAGCAATAATAATGTGATTGAATTGAAGCAAAAGCAAAATAGGGCTTAGGGCAATTAGATAAATGAATAAAATGATTGTTTAGCTAATTTGCATTTCTCTTGCATGACACTCATTACTTCTACTTTAGGTAAAGAATTGACTCAACTTCGTATAATAAGTGTTTTTATTTATTTGGATTTTAAATAGTTCCGTTAATTTTTTACACAATTGATTAAAGTGACGTGGCAATTATTTAAATTTAATATATTTTCATTTTTCATATAACAGGTTTTTTGTAATTTTTTGTTTTGAGAAAAAGTAAACATTTTATTGTTTTGTTTTTAGTACATATTAGCTAAAATATGAATGGTTTTGATATATCATGTGTTGCTCTATCTATTGTTTATATGCATTTTTTTTCCAATTATTATTGAATGATGATAGAAAGTTAAATTTAATGATATTGTTAAGTTTTTTTTTTTTTTTTTTACGATTTTTGTGTTCTAAAAGTGTTACTGGTTTTATTAAAAAAAACAAAAAAAAATATAATGGCTAAATAGCACAAAAATTATTAATTGCGAAGAAAACTTATTTCCTCGATTTACTTTTTCTTAGTATCTCTTAATTTAGGTTTGAAAATATAGAAATTTGAGATAAATACTACTATTCCATGGACTAAATTATATTTTTCTTTTTTTTACCACTTTTCAAGTTTAAATTAATAATTAAAAAGTTACTATTTTATTGAATTGATAAAAAATACACATTTCACAAATTAATATATGTTATTTGTAATACTTTTGGTTACATCACCTAAAAACATGTTTATATATATATATATATATGATGTATCTGAAATAAAACAATTAAAAGGAGATTATGAAACTTTAAAGTTGTTATTGAGAACTTTATCACCTTCAACATCCTATTTTTTTTTCTCGTGTAACACTAACAAATATCTTAATTTTTACATTTTATTCATTATAGTGTATTAAACAATTAAGGATTTTTGAATAATTTATATTTAATATCACTAATACTGACATTAACTTACCTACATACATAAATATTTAGTTATATTTTTATAAGACACCTGATGAATTTGACTAAAAAATATGCTCTTGTCATACTATAGTATGTTATCTGTCCACACAATGACGTGAACATAATAATTAAGTCCTCTTATATTTAGCTGAGATGTCAAGTTGCATAGTGATGTTTAACATAAAAACTTTTTATAAAAAAAAAAATTAAGTCTTCTTATATGACACGGTAAATCCATGTGACCTGTCAGACCAAATATATTTCAAACTGCAAACATAGTTATATGAACATCTCTCGACTCTCACCACTTGATAATTTTTTATTAATATGATTATGAGATGTTCGAGCGTGAGACCAAACCAATTATTCACAGTATCAAAATAATCTTTGGTAAGCCTTTTTGTACTTCTCAACTCAGGGATGGGGGCTGTAAATCGTCCAGATTAGTGGTTGAGCTAATCACCTCGATCCCTTGAATTCTAGTAAGTTTTCTTGCGCTTCGCAACTCAAGGCCAGAAGTTATGATTCAGATTGGTGGTCGTGCTAATCACCATGATCACAAGGCGGGTAAGACGATGTAAGGATCGCGATCGATGCATGTGTATCCCGTATTAAGAGAGTCGTAACATGAATCACAATAATAATATCATAATTACAAATATATTAAATATTATTATATATTAATGATATTTGATACTATTATGTACTAATTGAGAATTATTGGATATGATTTATGGTTACAATAATTTTTTTTATCAAGACACTACAAGATTTAGATAATTTAATGAAAGTAAAAATCACAAATTTTCACTATTTTTTTACTAAAATGGTTTTTTTATTTATTTATCAAAAATCCAACGTGTTAAAGAAATGTAAGGATATCAAAGTAAATTTTTGTAATGTGACTTTAAATAAGCAGTTAACGATTTACTTAATGAAAGTGGTTGAAACTCAAGTGAAAATAAATATATTATGTAAAGATTAGTTAGTTTTAGGTTATAGTCTAATTAGGATATAGGAAGATTTCAAAACTAACATTATTGTTAAAGATAATATCTTACTTAAATATTTAATTTTATTTGTAGAAATCAAGCCTCCACATAAAATATTTGACCATATTGAAAAAAAGGGGTGAAAGTCACTTACTAGAAAAAAATGCCATTTCAAAATAATAGTTCTTTTAGAGTAGTTGAAAAGTTGATGATATTTGTTTCTTAAATTCGGATTAACTGACTATTTTTTTTAATTAGTGTGTAATAATTATTACTTTAAAATGAAGGAAGCGATATATAAAGTCAATTAAGAGCACATGAATAACATCAATCAAGTTTACACTGGACCAACACTAATTCTGATGCTCCTATGGCACAAATTTAAATTATTAATAAATATATCGCACTTAAAATAATGTGCTTTTAATTTTCATACTTTTGCGAATGTGTAATTTTAATATCAATATAAGTTTAACTACAGATTTGTTTCTCTAATTTTTAAAATAAAGTAATTTTGGTTAATTGTTAATTTGTTATTTATTTAATAATAAAAATTTATATATATAACTGACAATAGTGCCAGGTACTCATTTATAAAAAATATTAATGTTAAGGTTTTTAAAAAAATGTCATACATGTTATTTTAACAAATATGTTAATATTTTTTTAACAATTGAATGATATATTAACTATAAACTAAAATTACTTAATTTTAAAAGATAAGTAAGTAACTAAAATTTTATAAAGATTAAAAAAGTGAATTTAGAGCAAAATAATTTTACTGCCTTCGTTTTTTCAATTGAAAAAAAAAAATCTTTGGGATATGAAAACGTAAACCTAACTACAATTAAGAATTTAAACCCAATCCAATGTCACTCATTGCGGAGTCTAGTTGGATTGGAACGAGTGGATTAAGTTCTCGTTTATACTTAAAGATATTGTAGAAAATGTGCAAGAAAGTAATTTTAATATTTTTACATGTTTTATTTAAATATTTTTTATTTATCAATTATTTTAAAATTAAAAAAATACTCTTGATTATTATTTTTTCAATCATAGATTTATTTTTATTCTTATGAAAGAAAAGAAAAGTATTATAAAAAGTTTAAATAAGTAATTGAAACAAATAATATAATTTAAAAGCTATTATTGGCTTAAATGAAAAAAATAAAAAGATGAAAGCAGTAAAAATAATTAAAAGAAAGATAAAAACAATAAAAAAATGTTCCTAAAAATAAATAAAAAAACTCAAACATTAAAAGAAAAAAACACGGGTCTGTGTTTTGGCCGCGCAAGATTAGTAAAAATGGATAGCGATTTTAGATTTGTATTTGTATAATTATATTGTCTCTTTCCTTACTTAGTCATATCTGCAACTTGGTTTGGTTTTCGCTTCCTCCTTTGTTTCGTTCAAGAGGGACCTCTCTCTCTCTCTCTCTCTCCCCGCAACGCTCCCTTTTCTTCGTAGATCGAAAGTGAATCTTCTTCTGTTCTTTTTCCATGGCCTCCAAGCGGATTCTGAAGGAGCTCAAGGACCTCCAGAAAGATCCTCCAACCTCTTGCAGTGCCGGTACAATTCCCTTAACCCAATTCCTCTTCTTTTTGCCCCTTTTCGCGTTGTATCGACCCCAAACTTTAATTAAGCTTCCTATGTTGATCGATCTATGAGTTTTAGAATTTACAAGTATCTGGGTCGTTGTTTTATTTTTTTTCTATCTGTCTTTGTTTTATGGGTTTGTCTTGATTTTGTTGTGGTTACTAGATGGTGGTTTACGTGTATGAATGTAATAAATTTTCAATTTTTGAGGTGGTAGGATGATATATTTGTTGCGAGCTTCTCACCCCAGGGCGTGACTTTAGAGGATTATTCTCAATACTATATCTTGTGAGACCTTTCTGCTAGTCAGAAGCTTTTCATGGTTAAGGGCAATAATTAATAACGAACGATTCACAAGTTTGTTGTTTCTTAAATTTTCTCGGATTTCTTTCTTTATTTTAAATTAAATCCCCTTCGTGTTCTTTCCACTGAAGCTAATCAACCCTGCATTTGAAGTGCAAACGCCGCGACTGTTAGAATCTCTATTACCTTCTTTTATTAGAGATTTTCTCCAAAGTCTGAGATTCTTGAGTTGTGGATTTGCAAGAACTATCATTCTTGAGTTATTATGATTATATATGCTTTGGTTGTTGAATGCATTGGAAGATTACTCTCATGTTATGATTATATTTTACTGATATATTATTATCTGAAGTGAAGAGTGTATTTTCAAACAAGCAGATGTAACTTGTTAAGTCTGTATATATTTGAACATTTTATTTAAACTCCATTAAGTCTGTATACATTATTCCATTATTCTCTGGTTCCATATTTCAAATTAAATGTTAAGTTTATTGTTTTCTGATGATTATTACCTTCCCAGGTCCCGTAGCAGAGGATATGTTTCATTGGCAAGCAACTATAATGGGACCCCCTGACAGTCCTTATGCTGGGGGTGTTTTTCTGGTTACTATTCATTTTCCTCCTGATTATCCTTTCAAGCCACCCAAGGTATTGCCTTAGCGTCCTGCTCAATACAATTTCAACAATTCTGCCTTTATTATATCTATGCTAGGATAGTGGACCTTTTTCCGTTTATATTGTTACATTTTCTTCTTCTTTTTCCTGAATTTTAGATTGTTCCTGCCATTTGTTGATTAGATTTTATGGAGTTTTTTTAAAGACATTTTTATTTCGATTTCAATAATCCAATGCTTGCTTCTTCACTGTGCTGTTAAAATCTTGTCATAATGTAACATGAGTGCCTTGACTGAGATTTTTATACTAGTGATATGTTGAATCTTGGCAGTGACTAATTTGTGTGCTAAATCACAGTCTGGTGGCCTTTTTGGGGGGCTGATGAATCCTTACTATTTACTAATGGAAATGTTGTTATTTTATATGTAGTGGACTATTCTAGTTTTTCAGTTGTTGAGTTTTATTTTCTGCTTAGAAGTTCACAATATGGGCTTGCTGGCTGGCTTGGGATAAAAACAAATATTAGTTTTCCTGATTGGGTATGCAAATATTAGCTTAGAAGCTTGTGTGATGTTTTCACATGCTGAAGTTTCTAACAATTACCTGTAGAGATGGAGCCACCTCATCAAAACAATTTTTTTCAGTGAGTAATAAAAAGTTAAAAAAACTAGAAAAATATTGAATTCTGTAATTATAAGCTGTGAAGGTGCTAAGTTTGAAGTAGCCACTACTTGGAGAATGCAACTAGGAGTAGTGGATGTTGTTTTGGGATATGCTTAGTGAGGGGATCAAAGGAGTTGAAATATTAACTTTCAAGGGCATGATTTTGGGGTCAGAGCAGTTGGGGAGAGGAGAGAGTTATTAGAAGATATGACCGTGGAACTGGTGGTTACTCAATATCTATACGACAGAAAAGCCTTTTTTTCTTGGTTCAGAGAACCCATTGACCATCAGAAAGATCCAGATCCTTCATGTGATAGGGTGTACTTTAGAGAGTAAAGTGTAAATAGTAACTGTTGTAGAGAAAATGAAGAGAGTTTACAAGTAACATGTTCATAATTGTCCATGTGCTTGTATTTTATAAAAATACCAACCATTTTTATCTTTTTTCATTCATAATCATAAAATTCATACTTTATTCATCCAATTCACCATGAGTGGTGGTGTATGCAAATAAATTTACTGTGGTTTCTGGTTTCTTTCACTGAGGGCTTGTATCGTTACTCTAACTTTACCTTCAAATCATTCAACAGAAGTTTGTGTGGTTGCACCTTAAAGACAGAACAGAATAAATTCTCTAGTTTAGTGATCTGGATTCGCACTTTCTATTTGATATTTCAGAATTTAGATTTGATTTATTTGCTTAGAAAGTATGTGTTAACCTCTCTTCTGTCTTTAGGTAAATGGAATGAGCTTTTCCGATGACTTTTATGTTCACGATGTGACCTCCAATTCACATAAAGTTCCGTTTTTTCAATGCTTTAACCCTTCTTTTTCTGTATGTCTACTTTATTTCTTGCAGGTTGCATTTAGGACCAAAGTTTTTCACCCAAATATCAACAGCAATGGTAGCATTTGTCTCGATATCTTAAAGGAGCAGTGGAGCCCTGCCTTGACAATATCTAAGGTCATGACTGTACTAAACTTCTTAATGCTAATATTCAATAGCTTCACTTGTGTTGGAAAGGTAGTTTTGTAATACAGCAACAATAAATCACAAATATTTTCTGAGGCAAAGAATATAAAAGTAATTCGTAGAAAAATCCATCAGTTAATTTAGCATCGTGTTGTACAAGGTTACAAACCTATGGTATCAGGATGTCTTGCCATAATCCCGAATATTGATGGATAAGTATGCCATCGGGGGAGTGCAAGAAACATATTCTTTCTAATGCATTTTATGCTATTGGCTAAAATTTATTGTAAATTGTAAATCATGAATAAGACTCATTAAATATGATTTGGAACCCACTAAATTTTATGATTTCTAATAAATTTCACCCAATAGTAGGGTGGGCTCTTTCATTTCTCATGTTATGAAAAATATCTTGGGTATATTTCAAATTCTGGGGTCTGGACTGCGTGCCATTCTTGTAGCATACTATGTTATTGCATGCATCTGTCTCGCCTTCAAAAGCCTAAGTTGTGGCTAGTAATATTATATCATACAAGGAACATTTCTTAATGTGGTCTTGTTGTTGGGAAACTTTTTCTGGGGGAAACATTAGAAGGCCTCCCATTGCAATGAATTATGTATGGTTGCTGTTTCTGTTGGACTATTGCTGTTTTTTAAATGGGTGGGAAGGGTTTCAATTTCCTTTTTCAGGTGTTGCTCTCCATTTGCTCCCTGTTGACGGATCCAAACCCAGATGATCCCTTGGTGCCTGAAATTGCTCATATGTACAAGACAGACAGGTCCAAGTATGAGACAACTGCTAGGAGCTGGACTCAGAAGTATGCAATGGGTTAGCATGTTGGAATGAGGCCTTATATTATATAGGATAGGACGTGTTCCTTCCATTTGTTAAAAGACATTAATGTATAATCTATCTTTCCATTCCCTCTGTTGACTTGTGTCGAGGATAGGTGTTGCCCACATACATCTGTGAAGACAATAGGGAGGATTTTTAGTGTGTTTTGTATGAAACTTCTCCTGTGATTGCTGGGAAATATCAGTTGCTTATGTTCTTCAGTGTGTTCACATTTATTATCTTTGCATGCTATGATGATTCCTAGTTCCTACAAGTTACTTGGATTCCTTAACAATAGTTCACTTCTTTATGACTTTATATATATCATTATATGGATAAATATACTGAAATTGTATTTATGTTATTGACTATAGAATCATCTTCTGTTCTGTTTGGGGAAAAGTTATAATTTAACTTTAATTAACTAGGTTTTATTTATCTTGTTTCAAACTCCAACAATTATATTTTCTTATTACATAAAGGTGTCTCAAAAGTTACAAGAATACATGAATCACTTTTAAACACATCTGAACAAAAATCAAAGACCAAATACAGTGGGTCATTTCTATCATTGTGTTGACTGTTGAGAAAGGAAACGTGCTATCATCTTGTGTATTTATCACTGCAAGGTGATTCTATTTATTTTATTTTGTTGAGACAGACCAACATATTATTTCTTGCTTTCAAGAAAATTTATATGAATATTTTTTACAAAACATGTTTTTAGTCATTCCTACAAATCATAATTCCTATAATTTACCATTATAAAAAAATACAAGACTTTTGTGTATAAAAAATCATGATTTTTGTCTATTAAAAAGTTCTCTCCTGAATAAAAAATAATATAGTTAAATAAATGTTATACTATTGTCGTATTAATAATAACATTGGGTGATATAAAATGGTAGTTAATATAAATAAGTTATCTATTGCACTTAAAATAATTGATCTAATATTTTAAATTTTAGATGTGGCACTCTATCTTGACGCTGGAACCAGTTAATCTATGTTGGCATTGATTTAAATATCTTTTCTTGCTTAATAACAAAAAAAGGTAAAGTTATTGTAAAATATGTCCGCTCTAAAACGGCGTCATGATATTAATTATTATTGTTAATTTTAGAATTTGAAACTCCATTATAAAAGGTGTATTTAATTGTTCTTCGTCTCTCTCTATTACTATGTAATATAAAACTATTAAATATATAAAAATAAATTTTAGAAATGGAAAATTGTCTTTTAATTAAATAATATATTTTTAATTAATTATTATAGCTATACCATATAAACATTTGTCTCGAATAGATGTTTTTAGTTTGGGACGCTCCCCTTCTATAGTCTCTTGGATTGTTGGATCTCCATTAAGTTTCTGTTTCATCCGAGTATTTTTCTTCTTTATAGGTCCTTCTATAGTTTGTACAAGGTGCAAGTGAGTTGAGAGTGAAAAGTTACCTTTGGCGCTAGGTATCCTCTGGTATTTATACCTTTTGGATGAGTTTTAACTGTCATGAGTCTGCTTATGGGTCAAACAAAAGACCCAATCATACCTTAATCACGATTTATCACTGACCTAGCTTAATTACGGATAATTATGGATTTACGAACTGTGTTTTGATTAAGAGAATTATTCAACATTTTTGACCATTCGGCCATGTTAGTCTTCTCAATTATCTGGTAATACAATTTATATATCACAAATATTATCCAATAACAAGATAATTAAATTATAATCCTAATATTTAAATGTTTTTTAAGAAAACTGTCATATATTATTTGTTTGGAAATAAAAGAATAAGATTATAAATTAATAATATTACAAAAGATATATTTTTTCATAGAAATTATTAATATATATATATATATGTGTGTCAAAACAAAAATATCTAAAAAAAATGAGTTCATGGAGTTTTACCACTTTCAACATGTTTTACTCCGATATAACACACAATCATCATATATTTTTAAAAATAAAAAAATATATATATGATTTCAACATACCAATAGAGTCGATATATCTCATTTTAGATGAATCTCTAATTCAATGCACATCCTGACAATTTCAACAACATATTTTATTTTCTAAAAATATTATGTCTCGATCATATTTTCACATTATTCATAATTTATATCATCCTTCAATATATCTTTCAATCTCACACAAAAAATTTAGATCTTCAAAACATTTAAAAAATATAAAAAAATATCACAAACACGTAAAATCAATGTTTCAAATACATATATAATTAAAATTTATATAATTTAATTAAAGTAATAAATAACCTTTAAAAACGATTTTTTTTTTTTACCTTGAGAAAAAATAACTTTGCACTTAAAGCAAAATAGAACTAAGTATAGACTTGGATTTCTTTTATATTTTTGTTTGAACAAAAATATCATAAAAAATCTCATTCACCAAACTCTAACGGAATCCTAAAAATCAATTTTAAAGTCTTTACTCAATATTAATACAAAGTTTTGCAACTTCGTAAAAAAATTTATGCGTTTAAAGTGCTCATATATATAATATGTATTTCTCATTGAAATCACATCAAATAATTCCAAGACTTTAAAACTCTAACATTTAACTCCCTTTCAAACTCAAACATACTTTATTAACTACTTTTTAATTTGATAAACTTCAAAGAGTTCTTATCAATTAACATTTATTTCACACAACAAACAACTAAGAGAATTTTGGAACTTGTGATCACCTCAACTTCACATTGAGATTCTCTAACCTATAGTTCTATTGAAAGATCAAATTAGTTTCCTTACCTTATTAGAAGTACGAGTACTCACAACAAGTTAAAACTTTTAAAGAAAGCACAAATAACTTAAAAATACACCAGAGAGTCTCGCTCAGTAATTTAAACATATCACTAGTAGGACCCTGAGCTAACAAAGACTAATCTAACATGCAAGGCACATGTATCTAGGTACACAGGAAAATCCAAAAATTGGTTCAAAGAAAAAAAAATTGAATTTATTCAAATAAAAAATCTGATCGGACAACTTTTGCTCTATTCATTATCAAAAGTCTTAAGGTGATATTTGATCATCAAACTCATGAAGGATAAAATCAGATTTATAAAGAGAAGACGTGAGGATCTGATAAAAAATAAAGTTAGATTTATAAAGAGAAGAAAAATAATAAAAAAAATCTTTTACAAATATACAATGATTGTTTTAAAATAAAACCAAAATAATTGAATTTCCTATTTATTTTAACTTTTATTTTAATAATAAAATATTTAAATATCACCTTAATTATATTTTTTTTACTTATATGTCCTTATAGAATGTATATTTTTAGATTGTTTATTATTATACAAAATTCATATATTTTGATAAAAAGATATAATACAAACAGGATAATATTATATTATATTATAAAATACAATCTTAAATGATCTTACTCTAACTATATTCCTGTTTTACTGAAATGGCTAGATGTAGTTTTGATTAGTAATTTTCTTCAACGGATTTTCTTAAATAGTGATTATTTTACTTTTAAATACAGAATATTTGATTTTTTTTAAATTGTAAATTTAGTCAAAACCTGAATTTTTAATATTTTTTATATATATTTTTTATTAAATTAAATTGTAAACCTGGTATGTTGATTTAAAATATCGCAGAGATTAATTTCATTAATTTAAATATAAGAAAGAAATAATTGTTTATTATTTTGATTAATTAAATTGTAAACCTGGTATTTTGATTTAAAGTATCATAGAGATTAAATTCATTAATTTAAATATAAGAAGAAATAAAGATAAGGATTTCATTAAAATTATGGATTCTTTAAAGAAAGAAATCAAATGTCTCCATCTGTAAGAATGTGAGATCAAAATTGTCGACAGAACAAAATGTGAAAATAATTTTTATTTTTTTTATATAGAGAAATTTCATATCTGAATAATCATAACTTTTTTTCCTAATTTTTTTTTCTAATAGCTTTTTTTTTTAAAAAAAAAAAACATCTGGTAAAGATATATATGGAGAATTGTAAATCCAAAATAACAATATCAATCCATAATCTTGTACTTTTAATTTTAAGTTTATAAATTGTGGATAAATATTTTCGAGATATTTGTAATTTAAATTTTATACTAACTTTCATTTAAAATCAGTTATTTTGACTGATATTTAGTTTAATTATTTATATTGTATTATTCAATTACTAATCTTATATAGTATCTTAACATATTTATAATGAAGTTTAAAAATTAAAAGTAATATTTTTTAAGTTTAAAATAAAAGTAACTTAATTATTTAATAATATAAAAGAAACCGAATTTAAAAAAGATAAAAACTAATAAGAAGATCAAGAATAGAAAAACTATGATATTAGGAAAGGAAAGATTTGAAAAGAAAAAAGAAATTGAAAATCATAATCTATAATAAATTATATAAAACTGAAGCAGCATAAAGGTGACATGTACACGAGTGAAAGACGTACAATTCTCTTAGTGTAGGACTCTCTCTGTTTTGTTCACTCCATGGAAACCATTCTGAGGGAGGAGAAAGTTGTCACTTACATGCATGTCAAACATGGCATTTTGAACCAAACACCAAAGATAGTTAGGATTTCTATGATGGATCCCTATGCCACAGATGATGAAGATGAAGGGTTGGTTAACCTTCCTAAAATAAAGAAGATTGTGAATGAAATCAGAATTGTGGAGAAGAAGCCTTCAACCACTGTGTCAATGAACCAACTTTACAAGGAAAAAACTGAAGAGCGTGGTAGAAGAAAACTTAGAGGAGTTCGTCAAAGGCCATGGGGAAGATGGGCTGCAGAAATAAGAGATCCTGTGAAGCGAACAAGAGTCTGGTTAGGGACTTTTGACACTGCTGAAGAAGCTGCCATGGTTTATGACAAAGCAGCTATTAACTTAAGAGGTTGCAATGCTCTCACTAATTTCATCATGCCTCCTACAAGGGAAGACAGCCACAGGGATGCTATTTCTTCTGAGTATGGTTATGATGAATCTCAGGATAGTGTGACTGGTTTGGTTGAGAATGTGAGTGATTCAAGTAAAGAGTCTCATCTGCCTTCACCCACTTCTGTGCTGGGACTTGAACATGAGAAACTTGAGTTAGAAGAAGTTTTTCAAACAGATGGTTTGGTTATAGAAGATCCAACTTTCGAAGATACTTTTTTAGATTCACAAGATTTCAATTTTGAAAATCATTTTATCACTGAGACTAATGTAAAACAGTTTGATGACAGTCTGAGTGATATTTCCCATTTTCTCAATGAGAATTTTCAATCCTGCAACTGGGATATAGATAGTTATTTCAACAATCTTTCTCCGTGTTCACCAAGTCCACGAAGCGAAGTTTTAGAGTGACTGAAGTAGTGTGTTGAATTAGATATACCAATTGTTGTTTAAATGTACTGAAACATCTTCTCAGATTGTGGATGTATGTTTGCAATTTGTTTTGAGTATTATGTAATGTTAACCAATTCTGGTTTTCAATTTTGACTCTGTTCTAGATTTTGATCTTTATATATTAAGTTTGAAGAGTTGGTAAGTTATTTATGTTTAGTTGTGAAAGGCTGGTGCAAAGTTTAATTTTCAGTTGTCGTGTTTAATTAATAGTTGACCATTAACCATTCCACATTCATAACACTTTTAGAGGTAACATCTCTTCTTCCAAAGAAGATGAGTTGTCTTTTTGTCTAACATTCTAAGTACAATAACTTAAATAGGCTAGATGAAGGTAGTAAGGAGGATCATGTAATTATAATTAAAGATGTATATAAAGACTGCATTTAACTGTAGAAGAAATAAGAACACAGTTATAATAAGAACAACTTTTTTGTGAAAGATACTATTGTTTGTCTTTAGGCATGTGGTAAACTGACACCTTAAAACCATTTTAAAAAATCATGTGGAAGACAGATATGATAGATGTCGGCATGAGGTGAGGACATAGGAGTAGCAGCATGATCTTTTCAAAAGAGTGTGGATGGAATGTAGTAGGAAACAGTTGTTACAAAAGGTGTATTATGAAACCAAACCATCTTCCCATACAAAGATTTTGAGTACCAAGATGAGTTAGTTGGCCCCATCAAGAGACATTGACCCATGGATTTGAAAGAGTTTATTGATTAGGGAGTAAAAAAAAGACACTGAAATATAACAGAATGGGTTGATTATTGAGTAGTTTTTTTGGAGATATTTACCTTTGTGCTCTCTGTCCTAGATAGTAGAATAAAAAGGGTGATAGTAATTTCTTAGTTTTGCCTAGAAACAAATAAAGATCACAGTCTATTGGGAAGTGTGGAGTTTGATCATCTTAAAATTGTAAGACTGATAAGAGAATGGTGAGTTGCTTTTAGGGTAAAAATGGGAGCACGCTTCTTGAATTTGCTCTAGCTATAAATGACTATTTTTGGGTTTGGTCAAATGTTTAGGGAGAAAATAGGTTGAGGTTGGTACAGACTTTTTGTTTGTCGGGTGCTTTAGTGTGTACATGTGAAGGAAATAGGATTTAAATGAGAGCAGAACAGAAGAGAACAGAGCAACTTGCATATCCTGTTCACAGACAAAGGTGTGTTCAAAACCAGATTCATACTCATGCAGTGAACTCTTTCATTGGTCCTTTTCCAAAACCTTTTACTGTGCCAATAAATTTATAACTGCTCCATACAGAAGATTGAAATTTGTGGTATGATTAACTTAATGTCATTTTTTTTATCAATAATAAGAAAAAGAAATCCTAACTAGTAACAAGTGAATGCAGTAATTATATAGGTGATAGTGACAAGTATAATATGATTAATAATTATTAATATTATATGATTTGTATCATCTGGTGAAATTTGTTTGGATACACACTTTTATGTTAGTTAGTTTCCGGTTGAAAGATATACTAAAAAAAGATATAATAATAACCAAGTTCTTCTAATGAAAGCAAACACAGAATATATTTCAAAAATTTAAAATAAATATAATATGATAGTGCATATAATTTTTTTTAAATGTAACATTTAACTTATATACCAAACACAAATAATAAACACATGAAGAAAGAGTAAAAGAAAAACAAAGATGACAAGTAAAATAAATATTTAAAGAAAACAGTATAAAATGATCAAAAAAATTGAAATATTGTTTTACTCGTCTTAGTGGTACAAACTATTAGTCATATCTTATGATGACTAACAATATTACACTTTTCTTCAGTCACACGAATAGAGGAAAAATGCATTATAAATTCTATAGGATTTAACTATGAAAAATAAACACACCCGTATATATATAAACTTCCTTTAATTTGGTGAAAGTAATTTATTAACTTTTTATAATTCGATATAATTTATTTTTATGAAATTAATATACAAAATTTCATAGAAGTCATGATATTTTGGTAGATTTGGAAGACCATGCAGTCAGATTTATGAATATTAATAAAAGTATACGAAAATAAAAGGAATTGCAATTCCAAAAGCCTAGTGTTATTGGAACAGATTTTGATGATGTTTGTGAAAAGGAGAGAGAGGTAGTTTTGATTGTGGTTGTTGGTAATGCAAGGGTATTAAATGAAGAGCATCTCCAATTCCTTCCTTTTTTATGACACTGCTCTGCTCCTCTCTGCTGCCCCTTTGCCCCCACAACTTGCATTCTTCTTTTTTCTCAAAATTTTCATCTCATCTTTCTTTTTCCATGCTCATTTCAAATCTTTGTTTTGCTTTAATTTCAAAATTAATCCACTCAATTTTAAACAAAAAATAACATTTCCTCTTTTATTATTATTTTTCACATAAGATAAGCACAAAATATTTTTTTCCATCTTTATCATCTTTTGAAGTTTATTTTTTATAGCCTATTCGTAGAAAAATCTCAAAAAAATCTTATTTTTTTCTTTAATAAAAGACTAAATATTTATTTTAAAAGTTTTACCAAAATCTCCGTTTAATATATCATTTTTCTACGTTATTATTACTTTTAATAAATAAAAAGTTACCTATTCATGTTTTTTTTTGGGATGAGATGATATTTTTTTTTCCATAATCCGATGTTACATATAATCGATAATTATTTAAGATATATTTTTAAGTTTTTATTCTAAATAGTTCTTACATCATAAGCTCCTTAAAATTTTTGATGGACTAGAACAGCACAATTATATTTGTTTTTTATTTCGCTCAAAAAAAAAGTATAATTTCAATATTATTTTTACATTTTGTGGTTTGACAGTTTTATTTCATAATATATAGAAGGTTTATTGTTAAAACCTTTATATCGCACTATTTACTTTAACAAATATATAATTCATAATATTTATTTTATTATTCCAATATCATTTGTCTTTTTTAAACTTTCCTCTTTTATATATAAAAAGTATCAATCTACACAATATTAGGTTATTCTAGATTGATAAACTTAACCAAAATCTATCAAAAATAAGAAACACATGTATTTTAACTGGCCAAAATTTATTAGGAAAATTAATCCAAATTAATAAGCTTCTCAAACTAAATATTTTTTTTAAAAAAAATTGGTCCTCAAATTAGTAAGTATACAAGCATGCTTCTTACTTTCCCTAAAAATGTCAGATGCTTAAAAATTAAAATCAATCTAACACATTATCCATAAATATTTTCACCATATTTTATAAAACCAATAAACAATCTTGAATTTCTTAAAAGGATTAATCATTAACATACTTTTTCATACTAAGTCGTCACTTTTTCTCAACAAAATCTGATTTCTCTTTATTTATTAAACTGATACAAATGTTACATTATTTATTCTGATTTATGTTGATAATATTCTAAATTACTAAGAGTTCTCTTAATGCTATACAATCACTTATTTATTTCGCTACAACAACATTTTGGGCTCAAAACCTTGGCAGACTCCATTATTTTATTAACATTGAAGCTTCTTGGACTAACAATGACTCTCTTTATCTTTCTCAAAGGTACATCAAGGACTTGCTACAAAATTCAGGAATGTTGTCATCCAAACCACAACCTACACCAATGATATCCTTTATTCGTCTCACACAGAATGACACAACAATAATTGATGATCCTTCTCTATACAAATCCATTGTTGCTTTCCTTCAATATATTCTCTTCACTCGTCCTGAATTGTCTTATAGCGTAAACAAAGCTTGTCAGTTTCTTCACCATCCTCAACTTCACCATTGGAAAGTTGTCAAATGCATATTGTGATATCTTGATGGCACCACATCACATGGTCTCTTACTTCAGTCTTCTCCACGCTTCACCGTAACTGCCTTTACCAATGTTAATTGGGGATCCAACCAGGTGATCGAAAATCCACTTTTGGCTTGTATATATGGGACTCAATCCAATATTATGGACTTCAAACAAGCAAAAGATTGTCTCTCGCAATACCACTGAGCTGAATAACGCAATATTGTTGTGTCTTTAGCTGAAATCAAATGGGTTCGTAATCTTCTTCAAGAAATACGCGTAGCATACCATACACCAAAAATTTAATGTGATAACTTAGATGTTGTTTTGCTTGTTACTAATCCTATAATACACTCAAAACTTAAACATTTCAATCTTTATCTTCATATGTAACTCTATTGAAAAAAACACCTTTGGCTATTACACATTCATATCCACCAACAAATTGAAGATCTTCTCACTAAATCTCTCACTGAAATTTCTTTTCATAAGATCATGATAAACTAATGATTGTTCCTACCCTTCATTAATTTACAGGAAATATTACTTAACGAAACCCTACCATAATCAAATTATTTCAAAAATAAATTATAAATTATTATACATTCGTCATTCTTTATTTACCACGAACAATAACATTCAATCAAATTTCACAAACTTGTATGTTTTGCTTCTATTAGCATGTATCACCCAAAAAACAAAAATATGAAATTTATGATTGATAACATACTGCGAAGGATGAAGAAGAGTTATGCACTCAAAGAATAAGTGTGGAAATGTTTTCTAAATCTACATGCATAAACTATAAATTCAAGATAAATGAATCCCTTTATTTTTTTAATGATTTATGTTTCGATGTTTTAAATTTCAAAAGTAACCAGATCCTTCCATGAATTTTAAACAAACGCTTATTAAGTATTTGTATCTTAGATTTTTTAAATAAAAAAAAAACATAGTATCGTTTTCAAACCCTTAAAATACACTTTTATTGAACTTTAAAAGCTATAAATTTCATATTTGCTTTTCATCCTTTTTCAACATTTTTTTTATTATAAAATTTTAACATAAAATCAAACTACTTAACATTCAGTCAAATCAAACGATTGCAAATACATTCCAAAACTTCAAACCGTTTGTTGCCTGTAAGGACAATGGTTGCTCACCAGGATTCTAACTTCAATTTATATTGTTGATTAGAAAAACAATTACTTTAAAACATGAATGACCAAAATGGGACGATTCAAAATGTAAGAGGCAAAAAAAACACATTATAGTCTTTTAATTTTTGTATCTCATAATTATGTGTTACTATCAATTAATCAACACAACGAAAATATAATACATTATTTTATTTTAAATTTGGTTGAAAGTTTGAATGCCTTTTAAGATATAATATAAGAGAAATAATATAAACACAATAACAAAATGCAATTACTGGAACGAAGAAAGTACAATTAAAATAACCACTTCATAAAAAAAAACCATTAGACTTTTAAATTGATTAAAAATTGAAAATGCTCCAAAATACTTTATGATAAATATAAAATTAAAATTTATATAGCATATCCTATTAACATATTGTAATTATCATTTTACTTCAATTTAACGGTTAATTTTATCACACTCTTAAAATTTAATAAGTTAACTTAAAACTTTTTCACTATCCACTACCAAATTTCAATTATTAAATAGTTTTCTAAACTTCCTACTATAATTTTTATACAAAAATAATATATTGATATTATTTTCTTAAAAAGAAAAATCTTCAAATGAAAAATATCTCTATTGGACTTTTACTCTCTCTGGCTTTTCCCCCTCCTTCCTGGTTCATATTTCCGATGCCCGTGTCTCCTAAAAATGCAACATTTTTTCTTCTTCTAAACCCTATTCATTCATTTTTGTTTGTCATCTTCAACAACACCATTAAATACTACTTTTTTCGTCAATACAATTTTGTTTTCTTTCTATTCTGTTAAATATGTAATTTTCGTATTAATTTCTTTAAACATGTTTTTATTTCCATCGTAATTATTTGTAACTTATAAAAGAATATATATATATATATTATTTATTTTTAATATTTTTTAAAATTTTTATGAAAAATAAACTAAATAAATCAAATTTTATATTGTGATTATAGTTACTTAAATAGATGATTGATTATGTTCAGTTTTAACATTTGATTTGTTATCATTTTCTTAACAAGGATGAGTTCATTATTTGTGATTTATTTACTTTTTTTTTTTTAATTAGGTAGCTTGTTTTGATTATTTCCTTAATCAACAATTGAGACAATTTAATATATCACAACTAGCACGAGGTTATAGTGTAAAAGAGATAATTAACTCGCAGTGAACATGTATAATCAGTGTAAAATTTGTATACTGAGAGCTTATTAAAAATATTTATACAACCTTTAAAATTTATATTGTAGAATTAAACGAGCTTAAATAAATATTTTTCGTAGAAATTTATTTTATTATTATAAAATATAAAATATATTATTCATATTTATTTGATTGTAAACATTATGTACTTCCTAGAAGTGATGACGATACGAGGTGATCTGTGGTCCACTAAGCATAAACGCGGGTTTGTTTATTTTACTTCGCTAATCTATTTAGGCTTGTTTCACATAATTTGTAGATCAAGTATAGGACGGACTAGCCCGCATACATGCATATATTAAAAATCTATAAATTTTATTTTGCTCCTTCGTAATTTTTTTTTTCTGTAGTCTTATTTTTAAAACTTCTAAAATTATCATTTCCAAATTATACGAACTGGATTATAAATATGTATTTTGGATTGTGAAATTTAAAATATTGTATAGTCCGAAACACAAATTTTAACTTTCATATTCTATGATCCAAGAAAAAAAAAACATTAAAAAGAAGTCAAAAGGTAATTTTGAATATTTGTTGAAGTTTGGTGGAAAAAGAAAGGCACGAAACTGCACTGCACGAAGGAACTCCCTTAATTCTTAATTCATAATACCAAATTTGATAATGAATTTTTAATATTTAATAGTATTTATTGTTTTTTTGATAGGCATATATTTTTGTTTAAATTTCAATACTCATCCAGTGATTAATCTTTTCTATAATAAAATATAAATATAATATTATATATATATATATATATATATTATTTTATACTTATTTGTCAAATTAGAATCATGTCTATATTGTATTATCTTAATTTTTTTTATATATTTAATAAAATATTTTATTAGTCAATTTATTAGTAAGATTAAATTTTATTGAAAATCATAATATCATAATATTTCTTTTATTCATATTTTATTACGTGTAAAAATAATATTGTTTGATATAAATAAGAAAAAATAATAATTTAATAAAAAAATAAATTTATTTAAAATTTTATTTTTCATTAGTTTTAAAATATTTCTTACGCAGGCTAACTCACAAGCCTACCTATCAACTCTTATGCGAAACAAATCAATAAAATTAATATGTATTTTTTTTATACGAGAAACAATTTGACTTACATTTTACAAACTAAATATGGAATAGACGGACGAAACAACCCGCATTGTCATTCATAAAATATAGTAATAATTTAAAAATATTTTTTAATAGTAATATTTATATAACAAAAATAAAAGAGTACTATTTATATACCAATTTATTAACTATATCTCAGTATTTATATCTTATATCTCTTTAATATCTCTGAATAAAACCATTCAAACATCTTTTAGGTATAGCAAAATATAATTGAATAATATTTTTAAGAAATCATAGAAGAAAAAAGAACCTGTTTGGTTTCTAGATTATTCGTGTTCGAAACCAGGTTGAGTTTGAGTCCAAAAGTCCAAACCACACAGCTGCCTCAGGCTGAAAGCCCATGTGTATTGCTTGGCGCCCTCAAATTGACGCCACGAATCTCTCTCTTTCTCTGTTTGTCTCTGTTTGTCTCTCTCTCTGCAAGAAGAAACCAAAACCTAAACCGTTGTTACGCCGTAGCTGATGTTGACTTGGAAAATCGTTTCCCCAATGTCACGACCACATATCGATACCGATTCTAACACGCAACTGAGAATCGAAGAACGGGCTTTTTCCGCCGCTGGTGCCGCCTTCCTATCCGCCATTATTGTAAATCCCCTCGATGTCGCCAAGGTATCCATCAATTTTGTTTCTTCGTTAGTAAAAGCAGTTCCAATTTAATTATATGCACGAAATGTCACGGTGACATACCACTCTGCTTTCAGACAAGACTACAAGCACAGGCTGCGGGTGTTCCTTACCAAGGTGTTTGCCGAATGGCACCTTTTCAAACAAACACAGTAATGTTTTCTCCAAAATTTGTATTCTTTAATTGAATTGTGTTTTGTACAGTTTTAACTGTTGTTTATTTTCAGAGACTACAAGATATCATGTCTCCTGTTTCTGGCTCTCAGCCATCACGGCCATGTTCTTTTGGGTGTTGCACCTATAAAGGGACCTTAGACGTTTTTTACAAAGTTATACGTCATGTAAGTGCGTTCATCTGCTGTTTTAAGTTGCGTTGCAAGATTTCACTCTACTCTTGTCAAATGACCCTTGATTTCCTCATTGTGAAGATAGTTATGTCAACTATGTGAGTAGTTTTGTATAGCAAATTATTTTCTCACAACAGAAAATTAGAAATTTATACTGTGTCGTCCATAAAGACATGTTGTGTAGATGGTTTTGTCGGTTGTCACTCCTTGACTACGTGTAATGATGTTTCCTTAGAGTTTTTTACGGTTGCTCATAGAAGGGCGAAGAAAAAGGCAACGCCATTTTCGTGCATACAGGATTGTGACAGTAACTAACTGCCACTGATACACAGGACATTTGGGGATTTTGTTAAATGGATATTTCTGTGGGTAAGGTAGTTAACTAGTTATGGTTTTTACAGGGCACAAGATATGAAAGTTTATTTGATAATTTTTTCTATTTCTTGTTTAGGCATATGATCCTCTTAGACCTTGGTTTGTGCAAAAGAGTAGGTTGAGAAATTCTGTACCTCATTCAAAGTTGATTAGAAAGAAATTATGTTTCTAGAATTTTATGGTGAAGGGGATTTTCTGTGGTATACCTGTTTAGATTCAAATATATCTGATAAGTTATGTTTGATTTAAGGCTGAGATGTTGCAAGTCTTGCTATAAGGAACTCCAACCTTGATAGTGTTAACTGGTGAAATAGATTTATTAAACTTGCATGAAGTTTGTGATAATATTATGATGAAATAGTTAGTAAAGGGGTTGCATGTCAAGTCATGTTTTCACAAATGCAGTAATTGTTCAAGTCTGCATCGAATAGATGGTTCACAGGATTAAGTTTTGCAGGAGGGCTTTACGAGATTGTGGAGAGGCACAAGTGCAAGTTTAGCATTGGCTGTGCCAACTGTAAGCTATATTTTCTGTCTAGAATTTTCTGTTCCATGATTTGTTGTTTACTTTAAAAGTTGATATATTTTGGGTCTCCTTGTATATGTTTTATGGTCTTGTGTTTTTCTGCTGTCGTATAGGTTGGAATCTACATGCCTTGTTATGATATTTTACGTGTCATGATGGAGGAGTTTACTACAAAGAATGCTCCAAATTTAACCCCTTATGTGCCGTTACTTGCTGGATCAGTTGCTCGCTCATTTGCTTGCATTTCTTGTTATCCTGTAGAACTTGCAAGGACTCGCATGCAGGTAATAATTTTAAGTGCTAAAGTTGGGGGTATGTTAAATTTCTATTCTTACATGTTTTCTCTCATTCTTTAGGCATTTAGAATAACCCAAAGTGGCAAGCCTCCAGGGGTGTGGAAGACATTGCTTGAAGTCGTTCACCCTGACAAGAGCACAAGTATTTTTCAAAGCTGTAAGTTTACTCTTGGCATCTTCTTTGATTTATCTTTCTCTGTTTAATTTTTGAGTTCATACACACGTGATTACTGATTAGGCGAACTTTTCTTCATAAACCTTTCTTATGTACATGACCAAGTTTTCAGTTTCTGTTGGACTGCACGCTGCCTGTGTTCTTTTGGTTGCCTCTATTTGTTATTCTTCTTATTACATTTTTCTGAACAGTTCATAGATACCGTTTCTGGTGGACTGGCCTTGGAGCACAACTTTCTCGGGATGTTCCATTCTCTGCTATTTGCTGGTCAACCCTTGAACCAGTGAGATTTTCTTACATACAACGAGCAAAATGAAAAGGAGTTCATTTTTATTTTTGTTTAGGGTATTATGTGTTAACTTTGGAGCCTATTTTGCAGATTAGGAAAAACATTCTCGGCCTTGTGGGTGATAAAACAAGTGCAGCCACTGTCCTTGGAGCAAATTTTTCTGCTGGTTTTGTGGCAGGAACTTTGGCATCTGCTGTCACATGTCCACTAGATGTGGCAAAAACTCGACGACAAATTGAGGTTATTTCTCAAAGCCACGACTTAGTGTATAAAATTTCTATTCCTCTAATCACCCTACCACTGCCAAGAAAAGTCAGAAATTTGGACCTTGCATCATCAGGAAAAGTAATAACCTAGGTTCTTTTAGAAGGTGAATTTATCATATAGAAAATACCACGCTAACTATTGACTTAAATCAAACAGCCAGTGTCACTATTCTGTTTTGGTTTTTAAAACCTGTAAGCCAAGCCTCAGAAATCAATCAGAATACTTGATATCAAATACATTATGCAGTTTATTACAACTTTACTGATTTTTGATTTTTTTTCCGAGTGCCCTGCAAGGGGGTGAATGTGCTATATTTTCAACTGTTCATGTTTGTGTCATTATTTGAGAACATATGACGTTGGGCTTCAAAATTAAATGAAAAATTGTAAGCAAGTTCAACTCATTTAGAATATTTAGCCATTCCTAAATTAAAGTAAGCTCTTTTCATAATGTAGATTAACTTTAAGAGTCTTATAACTGGCCATTGATATGGCTTTCAAGCAACTCTAATCTTTAATGAACGGCCAGTAGATAGTTTTATTTACAGGGATAGTTTCCTAATGTAGAATCGACCATTTTCTTTACAGTCATCGCCATTTTTAAATTTCAATGAGGAATAATGTACATTGAATTAATTTGCACTCATAAAAGACATAGTTTGGTGACTTTTGTTTTCTTTCTAAAATATGGTCTCATTTGCATTTTTACAGAAGAATCATGAAAGAGCTTTAAAGATGACAACAAGAACAACATTAATTGAGATTTGGAGGTATGTGCATCTTCCTAAACTTGACATTGATACGAAACAACATTACTCTAGAGGTACATTCTGGACATAGGCTTGTTAACTGACCTTGGGGCTAACACTTTATTGGGACAGGGATGGAGGATTAAGAGGGCTATTTACAGGTGTTGGTCCTCGCGTATGTCGTGCTGGTCCATCGGTTGGCATAGTCGTCTCCTTTTACGAAGTTGTGAAGTATGCCTTACAGCATACACGCCCCACTTCATCATAGAATATATATATTTTTTGGTATAGGCTTCTAACTTTTAAGCTTAGTAGTTAATTACATCCAAGACAACAATCTCATGCCCAATGAAATCATGATCCTGATGTTACAAGAACTCAGCTCAAGAGGCAACAGAACACACGGTATAATTGTCTTACTCATTCCGTAGTCCCCCTTGTATACGTATGGCGTATATTTGTTATCATTTCATTTGCAGATATAGGAGGAAAGTTAATAAGTGCCTTTGTACGAATGGTACGAGATTTTGACAGTCAGTCTGATCAGCTAGTTGATTAACTTGCACATAGGAAATAGGTTTTGTTTTGTTGAATACGAATTCACACGATTTTTTGTATTTTATGAATTATCACAAGCCCAATTCATTAATTTCTATAGGCTAAGATTCCTTCGTAAGATCCATTTCTTAGACAGAATTATTTTTGTAAACTAGGACACTTTTATAAGGAAAAAAAAAAAACTAAAATCGGACTATTTTAAAAAATATTTTGCATTGGTTGTTCTGATCGAGTCGATGGTTAACTTGCTAGTCAAAACTATGAATTGTATGTCTTGTATATTTTTTGTTTAGTTCTGGAATTGACTCAATGGCATGCCACATAAAACGGCGTAAGCAAATTCTATAAACTAGGACTTAATAAGCTGTAACAGGCACAAATTCAGCAATGTCATTTGAAGTGATTCAATTGTGTGTTGAGTATTACAACTACGTAAGTGTCTTTAAAGGTCATTTTTTATAGTGATATATCCTTTCCCATTTTGTGAGTTTCTTGGATCCATTGTTTTATGCATTATTATAACAATAATTAATTTAAATGAGCAAGGGACAATATTCATGCGAACTTGTTGGAATGCATGAAGCAACCTTATGCTTAAGGGAAAAGATACTTTCTCACAAGGTGGATCAACTGTTAGGTTGACACATTTTTGAAGAATGACGTGCTTCGTTCTTAAGATCCAACACGACAATTTCCACAATATTAAACTTGGGGTTATACAAATTGGGAAAAATCAACCATTCAACAAAACTTGTTTATGTACCATGCAAATGAATGAGTTTGAATTCTAATAATTTAACAGTAGTGATGTTTCTAATACCTCTTGCAGAAATACATTCTTTACAAAATACTAACTATCCAAGAATTACATTATAATATTGTCGAAGATCTCAAGTTTACCAGATTCGTTAGATTCTTGATTGTAGATTACATTAGAATGATTTGAACTATCACAAACAAAAGGAAGGATTGGATATTATGATTTTTAAATATTTTTCTAAAACATTTTTATTAAAATATGATCTCAAATATTGAACTGAAATTCCTAACTGTTCAAAGTTATTGCGTGGTATAAAAAAAGTTAGTCTTACACTTCCGTAAATGTAAATCCATTATGAGATATTTTAAAATCTTATTATACACATCAATGGACAGAAGCAACATGTAATTATGAAGTAAAAAAAGAAAGAATAAACATGTAATTTAAATAACCGGCATTGGAAAGGATAACGTCATTTAGTGTTTGGGTGAGCATTTCAAAAACTAGTTTTAGTTCAAATTAATTGTTAAATAAAATGTTTGTTTGAATATTTTTATTTTAAAAGCATGAATAATGCGTGTTTTTGGACCATTAAAATATCTTTGAATTCAACTTTAATTCTTACAAAAGATTAGTATGTTTTGTTCTCCTTCTATTTATCCAGAAGTTAATTCTATTTTAATCTTTAATAAAATTAATAGTAGAGTTCAAAAAAACTTTGAATCTAAAAGAAAATGTTACTTAAACTTAAAATCAACTACTTAATTCAATATGGTGACTGATTTTTCATGTGACGTCAGTAATTTGTTTCAAAGCAAACCCATGCATTTTGGTAATAATATTTTCAAAACCTTATATTTTTTTTTATCAAATATACTCTTTGGTCAATCACATCAAATCATTTGGATCCACAACAATTTCAAATCAGAACTATGAAATAGTGCAAAGTTATCATTATATACCCATTAACTAAAACATGTATATGACTAAATAATTGGAGAAAGATTTGAAGAATATTTGCAGCCATACCCAAAAAAAAGGCATGTTATCGAAGTGCATTTCAAGACATTATTATGCCTTATATATCTTTCTTGAGGTTATGTTGACACTCTAAGATTTTTTTAGATAGCACCCGCCATTGTATATTTTTATTCTCATGCAACTTCTTTAATTGTTTAAGAATAATATATTAACATTTTTTATATATTAAGACTGAGTCTTAATTAAAAATAAAATTCCAATAAATAGATTATAGAAAATCTACAAATAAAAGATAATGTTTATTTTGTATTTTATTGAGTTTTATCTTTCTAAAATTTAAATTCTCTAGGTTATTTCTATGTTTAGAGAAGAATTTGACTATTGTTGCTATGTAAGATTATATATCCAAGATGAAAATTAGAAAAAAAGAGAGTATATTAGTTATAGTTGAATTGTCAATATAACTAATGTTTCTGCCACTTAAACAATTTAACAAATCATAACTATTGTGTACGAAGAAAATATTAACAAATCACCAAGAAACAATCACCCAACATTAACAAAAAACAACCAAAGTGGTAACATAATGTAAAATCTGGGGATTTAGAAGAAAAAAAAGGGAGGATAATAAAAACGACTCACTATAACATCCTTATCCACGCAATAAATTCAACCTCAGCGAGCTCCTACTATGTTCAATTCCTATGAAAGGCAGTGACAGATATACAATTCATTCAGAACTGTTGGGAAAACACATCAAAGGGGGTGGATGAGGTACGTAAGCACCAGAGCCACAAGCATCAGTGTGTATGCAATTCCTTGGTCTATTGAAGTACCTGAACAACAATCAAAAACCAAACAAAAACATCAACTAAAAACAAAGACCACATTCACCTACTGTCATATCATGTCATGCAAACTAAATTGAAAACAACTCTCACTGTGCTGTTGACATTAATTTCATTATGACAACTGACAATTATAGTGAAAAAGTACATTAAAATAATCCAGGGACCATCTTTAGATCTAGATCTCCTCAACTAAATTAGATTCCAACATCTTCTACTTCCACATCTGAAAGATCAAACTCAACCTAGTACTGAAATGAAGCACAGCAGTTTCTTAGAGACATGTACAAATTTCAATATTATATGTAGCACTACATTGTTGTTTCTTTCACATGCAGAAGGAGAAAAGGTTTCAATGATTTGTCAAACTAGGAATTGGAGAATTACCATCACTGGAAGGAGCAGGAGCAGGTGCAAGGGAAAGGGATTGTGCTTCAAGAACAGCAGGTGAAAAAATGGCAAAGATAAAAGTATAGATCGCCAAAACTTCAGAAGCTGCTTTGAAAAATGCCATTTTTATTTCTAACTCTCACTTGTGTGTCTTTCTATAACACAAAACCAAAACCAAAAAGAGTGTTTGTGTGTGTTCAGTATAAACTGAAATGGAGCCAGTTTTATATGAAATAATTCTAGAGTCAGTGAGTGAGGAGTGGAAGTGTCATGTGAGCAGGTAAATATGAAATATCATGGCATCTTTGTAGGGATTTGGGTGTCTCTCTTCCTTCTCTTTCGTTGTAATGGGACCACCTACCAACTGTTATGACACATCTTTTCTTGTGTTAATTTGAATTGGAGCAAAGAATCCCATGTGCTAGTTGTTTGTTCTGTTTTCTCTTCTTTTTATTTTGTTGCTCTTACATTTTGTTGTCATGTTTGTGTTTTAGACTTGATCAATCTTCTATCTGTATGTTTGCCAAAACAAATCAGAATATACTTTTTCATTTTACGGATTCCTTTGTCTACCCATCTTAATTTTAGAAAAATGATATCTTGAAAACCTGTTTTTATATATACAATTAATTGACAATTATTATCTCACTCAATCAATACTGTTTTGACAGTTGAATAAATATTTGTCAACTATTTGAATAGTATTATTAGTTGTGTTCTCTTGATTTTATTCTCTTAACAATGTTTTCCACAACTTTGACCAGAACAAGTTAAAAGGAGCCAGGATCAAGTGTGGCAATAAATATAAACTTATTTGTGGATCATATTTGCAGGTGAATAATATAACACGTATCCTTAGTTCTACGAACTTAGAATGATTTACAAGGTTTGGATTACAGTAGGGTTACATTTGGCATTCTGGAATTATAGATCATATAACTGTGAAGTTGATTCTAATTCTATTGTAATCAGAATTCAATTAGAATTACAGTTCTTATGTTTTTTTATTCTACAAAGAGGTAAAATGTAAAATTATAATTTTTTTTGTTCAATTTCAATTCATTTTTATCTCAACTTTGGTGGGATAATCATGTCTAGTGTTATATCTAGTTTGAATAAAACAAAATCAATTTAGGAAGACTTCCAGTATGTGCTTAAAAATGTATTGTTTAGGCTAAAAAAAACACTCATGAAATAGAAACCGAATGTGTATTATTTTTTATGAATTTGTATTATTTTTTATGGACAGTATGTGGTGGAAGAAAGAGAAATGAAAAGCTTTGGTTTTATCATAAGATGGACCACAAATTGATTGATATTTTGAATGGAAAGTTTGGTGGACACAAAATGTTGTATTGGTTGCATGATCTTGATGATAAGCAAAGTGTGAAAGGGTTAGGATTATTAGGTTAGTGATTGTGGTTTGAACAAATATGGAGAATGTGTTTTGAAGATGGTAAGAGAGGAACTAAATGCCGTGTCTAAAGGTGAACAGAACATGAAAAGAGAACATCCCATGTGTTCATGAATCATAATATGACCTTACACCACATCAAATATTTTTTCTTCTATAGATTAATTAATACTCATAATAACCTTCTTTCATTCTATTTTCTCCTCCTATGCCAAATCATCATTTCTCACCCAATATAGAAAACGGGTTTTGATAGTGTTGTCATGTTCTCAAACCATAAAAAACATTTATACTCTTACCTATGCAAAAGTGTTCAAATTACTTTAAAATTGCCACCACAACAATTTAAATTACAACTCAAATATCATCTGTAAATTGTTTTAGATTTTAGTAAAATTATTTATCTTAAAACCAATTTTAAATAAATTTCAAAAATAATATTTGAAAAATAAATGTGAAAAAAATTATTTTAGTTATTGAAATAACTATATTTGGTCAGATCGCCAAATCATGTAGGAAAACTCTTTACTAAAAAAATGTGAAAAAAATACATACTTATTTCAAGGTGTGAAGTGTACCTACCCTAACTTTGAAAATGAGAAAAAGTTAAGCTAGGCACAACATATCTTTTTTCAGCTGATGACGTCAGCTATCTTTATGAGTGCAATTAGAGTATTCTTCTGTTCAAAATTAAGATTATCTAAATATTAAAACACTTTTTTTTCTTTTTTAGTTTGTAAACCAATTGCACAGCATTTATTTGATCTGTTATCAAATGCAGTTTTTCTTGTCTTATAGCGCATCCATTCATTTGTTTTTTTTTCCACCGAGTCCCTTTCTATAATTTATTAGTAGACAAACTTCACTGTTCGACACAGTCGATAATTGAAGAATCCAAAGCAATTTAAAGATAAGAGATGAATCCCTGCATCACGTGAACGGTGTGAATTTATGGTCATTATTTAAAATATTTCAAGATTCATGCTAAAGCAACCTCAAGATTATGAAGCAAACACGTCAGATCCAGATATGAAACTAGGTTTCTTAATTCTCAACTTTAAATGACCATCCAACAAACCATTTACATTGCTAGAAATGAATCAATACAGAGAGATTCTGTACTCAATCTCCCTTAGGCATAAAGGATTAGCAAACAAATACAAACCAAAATAATCACACCGCAAACCAGCTCATACCCAAAAATAGTTGAAAACTTCACTAGAAACCTTGTTGATCTTACACAAAAATCCTTTTCTTTCTTACGCTACACTTTTGGTACCTGCAATGATTTGGTTTGTCACTTTTCCATCAAGTATTCAAAAGATTTCCAAAAGATGTGGTTTTACCTATTTAAGAAATTCTCAAAATATTGGACTTCAATTTACTGTGATGTGACACTTTCTTGTGCCCTGACAGCATCAAATTTCATTTTCAGTGGATCCTTTATTCAAAACTCATTTAAAAATTATGGTAAAATTCTTATGTTCTAACACCTAAAAGAACACATAAAAGAAAGTTTTATTTTTATAGAAAACAGACTCAAGACAGCACATTTCTGCACCAACAATAAGTTCACAGTTCACAGGGTAAAAGACATTACAGGAAGAAAAGCATATCAAAAGATTGCTCTTGGCTGATTGAACCTAGAAGATGGCATTCTAAGGTAACCAGATTTAACATTCAATTTCAACCTTCATTTTCCTGTCAACTAGCAAAACATTGATATGTAATTTTTATGGAAATACAAACAGATATATTTCAAATTACAAAAAAAAATATGCACAGAAATATAAATACACAAATCAAAATATTTAGAGGAAAGAGATTAATTTTCTCTAAAGTTAAAAAAATACAAGTATTTACTTTAATATGAAATAGTAAAAACTGTTGGATTTTAAAAAGTGAATATTTTCGAAGGAGGAATAACAGAAACTGTAATGCCAAAAAGAACATTGCAATTAATAATTCAAGGATTTTAATAATACAAAAATAAGTGCTAAATAAAGGTAAAGTGACATGTCACAAGGTGGGAAAAAAAATTAAGAAATATTCTCATGTCCAAAAATAAGAACTTAAATTTATAAAAAGTGGATGTCTTATTTATCTTTCTAGAGCAGGAAAGTAAAACCAAATCCAGAAACGTAAAGCCTAAATTATGGCTAATCATAGCTTACATTGTTTTTTCAGGCTACTGATTTGGATCCAATGATCCTGTAGCACTGCTTTCTCCCGTTGTCATGTTGTTTGGATCCTAAATCAGAGGGTAAAAAATTAGCAGTATGCAAGATGTGCTTAAAATGGTAAGAGGGTTGCAGAGAACCTACCTTCATTCCCCATTTGATATAATCTGGAGACTCACAGGCCTTATATTCATCAACCAAACTCTCAATTATGTCCCTTGATTCATCAAATTCTGAGAGGTCATTATCCTGTCCATTTTTTATTGATGTCAGTCATCACATGATATGTCAAGTATTAGGTTTAGATGCTACAAGCCCAATTATTTAACAGCTACAGATTTATATCAGATTATGCATAAGAAACTGTCACACTTACAGCAAACATTGGGAACTTCCTGTAGGCGTCAATAAAGGCTTGTTTCTTTCTCAACTTCTCATACTGGCTCAGAGTTTTACTGAAAAGGTGACGGATGCTAGTATGGCTTGCCAGCATAAGGCCACTGACCTACCAAATGAAACATCTATAGGTTATTTCATAACCCAAATTCCTGTTTTTAACCTCAGAATGAAAACTATTTCTTGAAAAAAATTATGTATATCGATCTTTCTCCAATATAATAAGCTAAAAAAAGGTAGAGAAGTAAGATAAGCATCAAAAGACTGAAAGAAAAGGATGAGAGTCCCACCCTATGTGCAGTTTGAACATATGGAGACTTCCTTGATAGAGCAACCTACCAGACATGCAGGAATAAAGAAATATCAGATTGTCATGAAACTCAATAAAGAAGAGAAATTACCCAAACACCACTTTAATTTGTGCAGACCTGAATACTTGCAGGACCCCACTCAATAAAGTTAACTAGTTTTCTTTCACGTATCCTCTGCAAACTTTCATGAACCTAAATCCACGGAGAAAGATAAAATCACAACATAGTATAATAGCTCTGTTCAAATACATATATACATACATACTACTACAAGATACTTCTTGATCACAAATCAATCTTGGCAAGCGGCAACTTGATGAAAAATTTACAAGGCACAAATCAGTACAAAACTACAATTTCTCTCCCAACCAGAGGATGGTCAGTATAACTTTTGTTAAAGAAATACTTTTAATTTTTCAATGTATTTTTACAAAACTATTGAATTGCTTAAGATTTGATGTGACAGAGTGACAGAACACCAAGTGATAAAAGTATAAAAAATGATATTGAAAACTGAAATCACACACATTACAGCAATAGACTTGCTGTATGAGAGACGGAAGTCTCCGACAGAACGTAGTCTCTATTCTTTAAAGAACTTGATACACGTGATTACACAACCCCCTATCAGAAATACACACAATTTATATCCAGAAGTTTCTAATACAAAACTAACTACACGCAGTATTTTCTACAGATAACCGTCATCTCGAAGTTTGTAATACAGAATACAGAACTAATTTCCAATGCGGCTGTTTTCTATACAAAACTGTCATTACTGTCTTGACTATCAGTTCCTATCACAGAAGAAGCAAAACATTTAATTTAATAGAAGCAGAAAATTACCACTTCACGTATAAAACAGTAGTAGCAGCAACACAACACATATATAAATGTCTCTTTGTATCAAAAACATAAAACAGGGCTAAGCAAACACTTAGCAAATAGCTGTCAAGATGATTTTCTATTTGTAACTTGGTTTCAATTTACAAAACAGGGAATCTCAGAAGTATCGATAGTACTGCAAAATTATTCTGCTTACCTGAGTTGGATCAACCTCTCCTTGGATGATATTCAGAATTGATATGTATTTTGCTTGACTAGCCTCTTTGGTCCGAGCATAAGAAGAAACCATGATATTCTTTGCCTGTCATGAATATAACTGTCAGTAGAGAACATGGTCATTCACTTTGAAGCTTAACTATTGACAAAGTGATACCTGTAGAAGTCTTCTCATAACATCTAGTACAGTAGTCTTGCGAATTACATTAGCCTGCAAGGAAATATCATCAATTTTTTCTATGTTTCTCTGGAAGTGTAATAGGAAAAATCACATTCAAGAGCAATGAGTGGATATAACCAATCAGATTACAAGAGAGTAAAACAGGGGGGGAAGAAAGCGAGATTAATTCATAATTTCTGTGCTGATCTTCACATGTGTTAAGTCACAAAATTGTGTGAAAACTTTGATGATCCAAAATCGTTTGTTTGGAAAAAATGACAGTTATCTCACCTGACGTTCCACTGTCAAAGGTGTGTATCCTGTCATTAGAAAATGGCATCTTGGTGTTGGAATCAAAGAGGCAAGAAGGCCAACTAAGTCATTATTCATGTACCCTGGATAACGAAGAGTTGTTGTACTAGCAGACATAACAGTAGAAACTAAGGAATTTGTTTGAGCAAATGTAGGGTTAGATAAATGAAGCCGTTCCACAGCAATTCTATTTAGGGCAGTATTGTCAAGAACTACAACACAGTCAGCATTAAGTGTCAGTCTCTTGAGTGTCAAAAGTGAATTGTATGGCTGGACCACCACATCACTTGTCTCCATTTGGTTAGGAAACACACTGTATGTCTGAACTAGTTTTTTGCTGTAACGGTCATTCAGAGTCTCCAACAAGTATGAGCCCATACCTTCATACAAGAAAGGAAATGTACTCAATACACGAGAGAAATTACAAAAAAATTATGACAAAACTACAGGTGAGTATACTTGAGAAATCTCCAAAAACTTTCATCTTGTACAAGTAGAAATTTCAAAGGAAAATAGGATATCCAACCACTATTATAAGCAATTTTAGCCCGTGATAAGCTAAAAGGTGGACTGTTCTTCTCGTAAGTGTACAATTAATTGAATGTTTAGTTTAATTAAGTGTATGAAGCAGGTGAAAATTTAGTCAATCATTTCACAAATCTTTTACTTTCCAGATGTACCCAATAAACAAATGCTCAAATAGGAAGAGGGGACACTGAAGAAACTTCTGAAACTCTTGCAGCCAATTATGAGAAGAAAAGACACCTGAGCCTGTTCCTCCAGCAATTGAATGACATAGAACAAACCCCTCAAGACTGTCACTGCCATCTGCTTCTCTGTCAATCATGTCCATTATTTCTTCTTCAACATGTTGTCCCTGGACAGATATTAATAGCCGTATTAGTTAAACAAGAACTTTACCACTTATAGGATATTGCATACCAAGATCTTCCAAATGCTTACAAACAGTCGAAATGATTCTGTGGTAGACTTGTCAGGGTTATCATTTGTAAAGTTGTTGGAAAGCGTAAATCAAGTTCAGTGTAAACTGCTCATGTACAAGGATGACAGCATCAGGTCAAACCATCTGAGACCTCTCTAGTTATAAAAAACAATACAAATGTTGTGCATGTCTAGATGTTTGGCCTACAACATTACATGATTTGTGAAGCAATATTTTTAAACAATAATCTAGTGTCAGTTTGTGATTCAATAAACATCACAGACATTGGAATGTATGTCCCTCATTGGAAAGTGCAAGAATTGATGTTGTAACTTTAAAACAAACAGGGACTCTGATAACCATGACATAAGTTTACAATAATTTATTGCTAAGTATTGAAAAGGTTATTGGAAATAACAAAGACACAAAGTAAATGAATGATTAGCAAATCTTTAAAAAATGCTCCAGTAAGCAGTAACAAACCTGATCATATCCACTGGCCCAATTGTTTCCTGCACCACCTCCGTGATCCGAGACAAAAATGTTCTCATGATTGTACAGATTTCGGTAGTCACTGTTTTGAATTCCATTAATCACTCTAGGCTCCAAGTCAATCAGGAGAGCTCGTGGTATATAATGTTGATCGTCAGCTTGGTAGAAGAACACGTCTTTCCGATCACCTCCCTGCAGCATTCTGACTAAAATAAGCAAACGCAGAACTAATAGCCACCAATCACAAGATGGGTAACGGTGCATACTAACTAACTGCTTCTAATAATTCATCGGCCACTAATCAAGTTCACATAACAGTGGAAGCAATAAACCTTCAGCAGAAACAATTTTTGAGGACTTACGGCAACTAGCAACCTAGCAAGCCAGCCACAGTACGACATGAAAAACAAAAAATGCTCAGTAAAGACTTCAAGAACTCAAAGGTGATAATACCCAGTTCCCCATTTTAAAAATAACGTGAGAGAAGGAAAAACGATACACTTATATGCATCTCCATAACAAGAAAAAGGGCACTACTCCCAAGTCCAGAATTAACAAAACTTCAAGAGAGCCCAAATGTGGATCCTGGAGAAGTGAGATAAATGCTAAGATGGCGAAATTGACTAAGTATCTAACATCATGAGATCCCAACTAAGAATTGACTAACATTCCCTGTCAAACGCAGGACAGAGGGCATTAGCCTAAGAACGAAGGCACGGTGTTTTGAAAGACCGAAAGAAAAATGGAGATTTGAAATTGGACCTGAGTGGCGAAGTCTTCGAGGATGCCGTCTTTGCTGATACCATGTTCGAGGCAGAGTTGCTTCCAGAACTCCATGCCGATCTGATTCCCACATTGGCCAACCTGAAGAGTGATGATTTCCCTCGGCATTTTTGCGGTGGAAGCTAGGGTTTGGTGGCGGGGAAGACTCTTTTTTTTCAAAAACAAAATGACCCTCAAATCAATTCAAAATTATGCCTTCTTTCGTTCCAACCTTCATTCGCCCCTTTGCTTTTGTTTTCTAAACACTCACTTCACTCACACTGCTCATCATATATCATCTCTATTCTCCCTTTATTTCCTTTACGTACATTTCTTTTTTATTTCGTCTCTATTTTCAAAAGAGTCTTTCTTAGATTACTTTTGGCTTTTTTACTATTAATTAAGTAAAAATAAATAAAGTGGCTATTATAAAAATGAATATACATGTAGTAGTTAAGTTTTCTTGGAGACTTTTATTAAACTATTAGATATAAAAATTGCGCACTTGTAGTATTTCAAAATTAAAAGTGTAGATTATTTTTTATATAAGAAAAACATAATTTATTGTTTACCAAAGTGCTGAAAATTGTAAAATCAACCGTAGTAAGGTGTGAATTGGGTACAGAACCTATACATTTTAAACCTTTATTAATTTATTTTTTTAATAGAGCGATGAACAGGATCAAATTTATAAAGACTGATAAAGTTTATCTTATTTTATTGAAATCAAAACAAACAACAATATTAAGAAATTAAGAAAGAAAACACAATGAACAAAATACAGACACGATTGAAATAAAATAATTTAACATAATTGCTCAAAATGTAATCGTTGATTTTCTATTGCATGATAACATTGCTGACCATTTCTCCTATTAATAAACAACTCTTGTAATTTAGTGTACTAAAATATTACATTTTATCAACCGGGCAAAGAGTTCAATTGTTGATAAAAAGAAGTATAAACATAAATAGTCAAAACTTAGAAAGAGATAGAGTAACTACAGCTTACAAATCATAGAAAACTAAACTTCGAACACGCTTAAATTAAAAAAAGTTTAGACCCACTTGAGAATCAAGAAAATATAAAGGTATAAAGGAAAAAGTAGAAAGAAAATTCTCACTATCCATTTTTAATTATCCCTTACCACAGGTACAGCAATGATCGGTGTTTTTGACACTATGCACTTATACCCAGATATCCCCTACACCCTTCAATCCATATCTTTTGCCTTTCTTGCATCCCCTCTCCACCATCCTACATTTAAATTATTCTTGGATTCCTACATTTTATTAATTTGAATTTCGGTTACTTCATACTCTAATAATTTGCCCAACTATTAGTATTGAATGCTAAAAGATAGAACGCTTATTGAAGATTATTCAATCTTCATTGATATGTCACTGGTTTCTTAAACAGTAAAACTTCTTTTTCGGCAAGTCTGTGCCAATAACTCATTAAATGATTACATCTAAATTGAGGGGAAAAATATCGATCTTACCTTCAATCTATCAAACAAATGCCAATGAACGCTGAATGTTTACGATTATTTTGTAATTCACCTTCCTTTTATTATGATTACCAGAATGTGATGTGATTAACCTCACTTCCACTCGACGACCATTTTCGCCAAATAATTGTAACTAAAATGATGGATACAAACTTCCGTTCGATAGACCCAATCAATGTGCTTTCCATATGCTCGTTTAAGAAAAAGTGCATTCGACATGAGCATCAAACTGTAAAACAACTCTATTTAAATTCATTAATGGAGAAGAATTCTTTAGTGAAGCAACCAGGTAGAATGATGGACCACGTTGGTGGTTTGACTTCATGTGATTTGTGTCAATGGATAACAACCCTATCACTCACTACCAGCTAGAGAAGTTATAGACTTGCCAAAAGCCAATGGCAAAATTATATTTCCGTCTCAACCACATTCTGCTCATTTTCATTCAACAATCTTTTCCTTCAATATCATCTTTCAATATATTTAAACACAGGCAACACATGGGATTTCCGAATTTGCTATATATAGAGTTTAAGTCACGCCACCCAAGAAGCCTATGCTCTACAAAGTCACCGAATCAATGCAGCGTGGAACAATATTCAGCGTTCTGCTGCTCTACTATTTGACTTTTAATAGGCCTTATAGGAATACCTGGAAAAGAACAAATTAAATTACCTGCAGAACAAATAAGAAAATAATCAAAACCAAAATTACCAGTCGTGTTTGCCTACAAGTGAAATAACAGGCACAAAAAGTTATAACAAAGCTATCAGATCAACGAAGCCAGGCACAAATTGCAAACATTAGTGGCCATATAATACCACTTAAGCGTATATACATCATAACTTGAAAGTAGAATTAGCACAAAGAGGCATGTGATAGAACTGGTTAAAAGGGTGGCCCAATGCATGAGGCTCCGAACATTTCTTGGGCTTGGGAAGGGCTAACAATAAACCCTAAACCCTAAACCTCAAGAATAGGAGGCAATTTGTGACTTTCCACTACTAAAACCCAGGACCAGCATGACACGAGGAAGAAAGTAAGAAAGCCTTGTTTAATATCAAATAAATATTTTCTTAATGCCACAAACATTATGTAGCAATGTTAGATGTTGTTTGGGAATATTTTATTTGATGTATTTAGAAAATAAAACAAAACACAATTAAAATAAATGTCATTTACCGAAGCATTGTATTCAAACGTCAATACAGCATCATGAATGTGGTCTTCGATCAACAGAAACTTCAATGAGCTTCTCTTCATCTGGTTTAACAGTTAATGGCATATCCAAGAGCATGTTTGGTGGGGCAAAATACATGTGTAGAGACATCATACAAATGATAATGCCCAAGAAAAGCTGCAAAGAGGAAAAGATAAAACAAAAAATAATAACCACTTGTAGCCTGACAACATATAATACAGCTACCCACAAAAATTATGTGCAACAAATTGATTTGACTTAAGAGTTCCGCTAGGAGGAGAAGGTGTGGAATGGGAGCCTACACATATAGGAATTGCTTAGGCCGGTAATTTACCTGCAATGTAGGTTTGAAGTTGAAGAGAAATAGTGAAAGTAACATCGTTAGCAGCATCGCCATTGATGTGGAATAGACCTAAAGAAAGCATGAACAACTAATAATTAGGAGAGAATATAAATAAACAGATACCAATTCTGATGTTATACTTCTTTACTAATTTCGTCACAATTATTCCCCTTGTATGAAAAAGATTATTCTTTGGATGTAAACTCAGCATCAAGTTCTATGACAAAATAGATTAAGTATGTAACAATCACAAGCGAAAAGGATGCTGGCAGGAGGGTCCAAGGATATACCTTCACAATATTATCAGCGTGTTTCATTAACCATGAAACCAAAAGACCAGTAGACCCTAAATTCAATACCACCAACCAGGTAGTGATAGTGTATCCATTAAAAATACGTTGCCACCAAGGCCCATTTTCAAATCCACCTCTGAAATCATCCACAAGTAGTCTAGCCATATTGAAAAGTGTGCCAAACCTGTAAAAAAAATCATTTTGTGCGTATTCCTCTAAGTAGGTGATTAAAAAATATTCGACCATAATAACCATCCATATTCATTCCTAGAGTGCCATAACAACGAACTCAAGAAGCCGTTGACACTTCTTCCAATTTTACAGAAACATTAATTTCTCTCTAACAAAGAACAGTGCAGAAATAAAAATCCTGAGTTTAAAAAGAAATCCAAAAAAAATTGGTAAAAAAAGATAGCACATGTTTATTTTACCAAATATTGCAATAATAGTGGAAATCCAAATCTATTCAACACATAATAGCGCTACCTCCAAAAGCAAGCAGAAAAACCACAAAAATGTCATGTTCAAAGAGTTAGGAATTAGGAATCTACATTGGATGAACTGCATGAATTCAACAGTAATATACGCTCTGCTTCTTCTTAGAAAGTGGAAACAAGGCACTCGTTTCTTGGTACATAAAATAACCTCGTTCATTTAATAGGCTAAGGAAGAATAAATGGAGAAAAAGTTTCTTCTGAAATAAACAGTTTAAAAGATCAAAAGACTGACACGTGTGCCTATACATTTGGAGACATTTGACAAAATCAAGAAAAAGTACCTACGTGTACAACTGTATATTCTGCCAATATAAGCTGTCGTTGTTTTTCTTCATCAAGAACTCGGTATAAATTCCAGCTAATGCTGAGAGGCAAGCAGATAGAACTCCTAACATGTAGCCCTGAATTGGTGCTGAGAAAAGGGACTCACAGGAAGTCTCTCCGCAGCCCCTAACCTAAAACAACAAACAGTAGTGGTCATTCTAAATAACATTTCTGTCACAGGACTAATTTACCTAATACATTAACCATTGACTGTAAAAACAAAAAATACAGAACAGAACAAAGATGTATTTATGCTTCAATCTCGCATAATTTTAAATGCTATCTATTTAAGTCTCTTAGGTCTTGTACTCGTGGACATTTCAAGGGAATTTCAGCTACTAATGTGCAACGGAGACAAATCTGTTCCATTTATGATTTGTCACTCATTGTCTCTGTTCTGTTTTGTTTTGTTTTGATTTAGGACGATTGCTTGCTTGTCCTCCCCAAAGTGCACTTCCCTCATGACCAGCGAGAGACTCAGTTTACTTTCCGTCAAAATAATACAGGTGCTATGTATATTAATAGACACTTTCTGATACCATGTTTAATAGACTCAGCAGAGGAAGCCAAACTTGTTGAATTTATTTGAAACCTTCTAAATCCAAGAATGTAGTACTCAAACTTTAATATTTGAAGATATCAGGATCTTAACATGCTACAATTATCACAGAATAAATCACGTTTAGCATGTAATGACCCAATATCAATGTCACGAATGCAGTTTTACAATCATAGAAATTTAGGGGAAAAAATAAATATTGTTAGAAGGAGGAAAGGATAAGGTAGAGGGAGTGCAAGTGAGGAATCTCCAAAAAGAAACAACAAAGGAATGATATTTCTGTCTGCAAATGACCTTATGGGAGTGTCACATAAGTAAATGACAAAATAAAATATATCCAGACGTATTGCAACACAGCTACACAAGCCTGTACAAACGTGGAACTAGATATTCATCTAACTCCTCAACACTGAATTTGCAGTTCATATCCATATAAAAAATGCATAAATCGTAGTAGCTAACTTCTTATAAAAATAAATTTAAAGGCACAAAACCAAATTTGTGAGATCATTGACACCTGACTAGTGGTTGTCCCGACAGCCAACAGAACAATAGCCATCCACTGCAAGTTAGAAAGCCTCCTACCCAAAAACATCCTATAAAGAAAAAAAATTAAAAAAAAAAACTGTCAGACACAAACTGAGAAATCAAAAACACTGATCTGAAATCTAAACTTTCAAAAGATAAGGCACCTGAATAGCACTCCAGTGGTAACAATCTTCAAATTTCCCATTATCTGATAGGTGGAAGTGTCCACATAAGTGAGTGTAGCAAACTGCACATTATTGTGGATCAGATATATAACTGAGGGAATAGGGAATAGAGCCACCGTTTTCCACTCCGTCGTCATCTTTGGCAAAGGTGACTTTTGGCATTCGTTCCACAGTAACAAACTTGACACCGCAAGCTGAGTGTGATAACAAAGATGAAATCATCAACCGCTGTTATGCAGCATCTAAACGCGGTTCCTATCGAATAAAAACTACGCATTAAGTGTTTACCCATTACCTTGAAAACCTCGGCGAGAAATGGGACCGTAGCGTAATCATACTTGTACTCTCCGTTACTTTGCGAGAGGGTTGTGAGTATTCCCTGCCAAGTGAAACTTACCGAAATCAAATTGACATTAACTACTTCAAGTGTGTGTGAATGGAAGATGGAAATGGGTGAAATTAGGGTTTGAATGTGAGGATTTGGGAGAAAGAAAGAGAGTGAGAGTGACCTGAGAACTGGTAAGAACGGTGAGGAGCGCAGCGACGAAGTACCACTGCATCTTCTAACACTTCCGCAGATCCACGCAGAGAGACTCAAGAAACATGCGCTTAAACGCACCGTTTAGTGCCAACTTCTTCCATTTGCTGCGAAGGGCTTTGGCGCGTGTCCCCGTTATTTAAGACCAAAATATTATTTGGAAATCGAAATTCCTTTTAAATTCAACTTGTAAAAATAAATCAAATAATAATAATTTAAAAATTGCTTAATTTTAAAAATAAATAAATTTAATCAACTGAAAAGCTTAGAATGGCCAAACTCTTCATACAATCTAAATTAAAAAAATAGTTACTTTTTTTACTTATTATTATTTCTAATAGTAATTTTTTTATCTTCATCCCTATAGAAATTATAATGAAGCAAGATTTAGGGTAACTTTGTGAGAAATTGAAGCCAGAAATTTTGGTGGCTGTAATAAGAAATTGAAGGTGGTTAAATATATAGCTGAGTCATGGTTACAATGCCATATATTTTCTCCACCATATATTGCATCAACCAATTAAGGAAACACAATCAAAATAACCTCACACTTTTAAATAGAAACACAAAATTGGAAAAATGGAATTCAGAATCGAATGTCTCCAAACTTTAGCTCAACTCAAATTAGGTCAATGGCTTCCTTGTGATCTATTTATGTATATATACTCTGAGAAAAACAAGTTTGAAGCATGCACACAAGCACATGCACGATAATTAATAAATGCAGACAGTTTAAAATCTTGGTTTGATTTGAAGAACCAAATTCATTAGAGAGAATATGGCAGAACCACAGCAAGAAGGGGAAACAGAGAGCGAGATAGATATGCTGGAAGAGTGTGGAGAAGAAGAAAATGGTAATAGTAATTCACACATGCCAAATACATCTCTAGCTGAGTTAAACATGTTGCTTGTGTTGCTTTCGTTATTCTATTTCTCAAGCGATGAGTGTATAGAACATGAGGAGAGTGAACAGATGAAGACAAAAGATGAGGTTACTGTAACTAGAACATGCGTAACACGATTACAGAGAAAGAAACGAGGGAGACATGAACCTAAGCTTGGGAGAAAACCAATTTCATCAAGATTTCAAACTACTGTAAAAGACTCCAGGTAATTCAGCTTCCTCACGTTATCATTTATCACATCTCAATTTTTTCCTATCTTTGTTTGTTGTATAAATTGCTGCATAAGTTACGTTTCTCTTTTCAAAACATGATACAAATTCAGAGCATGAGACTGTACATTTTCTAAGATTCTCTAAGATTAGTAAAAGATGGAGGATAATTTGGATTTTGGCGTATGAATTCATTCTGCTTGCTTGCTTTTCTGAAACCAAACAAGTGGAAGAAAAACAGTTCATAACTTTTTTTTGTTGACATCAAAGATTAAGCATTGTTCTTGTGTTCAGGCATGGAAGAAAAATGTGAAGCAAAATTTTGCTACAGTGGAGGAATACACAAATCAACATATATACAGATTATGGCAAGATTTTGGTAAACTGAGTATTTGTCTGCATTAAGGTACATATGAATACCATTGTAGAAGCTGTAGATAATTCAAGTAAGAACGATGGTGACCCACACCAGTTAACATTCTTGATGCAAATCATGCATATATTATATGAAACAATTTTTGTTAGTTGGGACATGAATACCGATCGGTAGGGATACTTTAAAAACCAACCTAATTTAAAACTGAAAAAAAAAATAGGATTGAAAATTAAATAGATTAATACATTGAAGAATTTATTAGTTTGAATTGGTTTAATTTTAAGTTCCGTTTTAGTTTATTGAAATTGCTCTATTAATTGAACTTATTATGAATGAATAATCATTTTTTTCACGGAGAGTATTTTTTAAAAATATGAAAGAAATAAAAGAACTAAAAGAATCTCTCAAACATGGGTTAAATACTAAATTAGTTCAAGTTTATTCATGTGTGTATCGGCGTATGTTTTAAAATGATATTTTACTTGAATGGTACTTAGCAGAAGTCAATTAATGTTGTTTAGAAATCTATATTTTGATAAATTTGTATATTAAAAGATTTAAAATGCCCACAATTTCCAGCTACATGGCATGTTTAAAAAAAGTTTGCAAACAAAAATCTGAAGCACAAATTGACAAATAAGCTGTTGATTGCGTACACTTGAATGGCTAACTACTATACAGTTGGGGTAAAAGACTTGTCATTTGAATGCCTCTTTATCATATTTAGGAATCAGAAAGAAATATGTTCAGATATTGACGGGTTTGTTTTGTTCAGATTGGATGGATATATTTCATTTGGGTCTTGTACCACATATATTTCCAATGAATAACCCACCTTTCATCCAATAATTCAAGAACCACATAATCAAAAGTTTACTAAATATAAAAATATTTTACTGTTCATATGGATAATGACTACAGTTAGTCGATTCAATTTTCATCAATGGTCTTTTAACTTATCCCGTCAAATCGATTGTAACAAAATAAAAGGTAAACACGATTTACGCCAAAACTTGCAACCTCATAGACTGTTTTAAGACGTAAGGTAAAATTGCAGGACTGTTCATTGCGTTAGAGTGATGCTTAGTAACTTGCGCACTGATAACACGATTTCTAGACGAGGATAGGGTGGAGTACTTCAGTGGTGAACCACAGGATACTCCATAAAAAGAAATCTTCACTCGTGAAGAAAGGCATGCAGATAAGTCTTTGCATTGTTTGTTCTAAAACATTTATTGCCATAGAAGATGAATATGAAGCTAAAAGCTACATCATGTTCACAGGGAAAAACAAATGGGATACAAGAGAAATAATTTATGCACACTAACACAAGTGCTTCCTATCTCAATGAAGAGATGATAACTTAGGGTTATCATCTCTGATTATCCCCTTGCCTACAAGAAAACAACAACCAATCAATATCAGATAGAAGACAATCTTCAGTCTGATATTCTGATCTCCACACCTAAAATGTCCTTCACCACCTCATACGTTACAAACGCAATTGCTATGGATGGGACCACCTGCAAGAGATCAAGATTCAAGAGAGATTAAGATTGCTAAAATCTACAGTTAATTGCTTTACATGAAGGTTGTGTTATGCAAAGTCCACTGATTAACGTGGTTCCACGCTAATTGTAAAAGACTTTTAAACAAATTCTAACATGAAACCAAAATTTTATAATCAATTCATAAATTAATGATTGTTAAACAACGTTTTCACTTATAAAGCGTAAAAGATTGTTTATGACTCTTAGATTGAGAAAATGTGAGACAAGGTTAATAACATAAAAAACCTAAGATAGCATGTTTTTATTGGTATTAAGATCATGCACTTCATCAACCTGAGCTCACTCTGAGCTGGATTAGTATATCATTTAAGTTCAAAATGTGAAATGTTTGGCTCAGACCACAGACACTTGAGTCTTACAATAACTCTTGAAAAGCAGACTTTGTTCTAATCAGGTAGAAGCTTGAGAAGTTCACAGCTTTAATCAGGGAAGTAATACTAACAGAGTATGATTGAGGAATCGCACACAGAAATCATTCCGATGATATAAATTAATGCATACACAATTGTTTTTTTCAAGAGAAGAAAGGAAAACCTTACTCTCTCAATGGATGCATATGTTTATGCAGATATGTTTTACCCACATTTTTTCAGAATGTAACATAATTTATGAATACTGGATGAAGCCTGACCTTTACAGAATTCGGCACCAGACCCTTGTATAATGCACCAAATCCCTCATACCGAACAGTTTTACTAAAAGCATCAATCATGCCACTGTATTCAAGCGGCACCTTCCCTCTTCCATCACCAGCTATGACAGAAGCAGCGTGGTTCCAACCCACCATCTGCATTCTTCGTCGAATGACATCAAGAGGGTAAGCAACGGTTTGTCCCATAGTTCCAGCTGCAGCACCACAAGCCAGGCGAGTTGTCACACTCAGCTCAGAATCTTGAACTATACCAAATGGATTGGATTTAACTAACCAATCTTTCAAAGACTCATACACAGCAAAGTTGAGACCCACATAAGGAATCTGAAAAACAGGAACAAATAAAGAGCAAGATTAAGTTTATAAATCCGAAGACAGCAGCAGAACCAAGAGCTTTCATTCAAATTTAAAGCAACTTTAGTTAGTTAACTATAATTACAAAGCACACAAAATATTTTAGAAGAATAACTTTTCACATTTCTATATACTTTAAGGAGTTAGAAATGAGAGAAGAGGTAGTAAATTAGTACATCTGGGATATTAGTTAATAGTTAGTTAGTTTGAGGGGGTTAGTGATATAAATAAAAAGGAGGACTGACGAGAGTGGGATCATTTTGTCAGCTATTATTTGTATATTGAGCTTTTGCTCTTTGTGAAGGCAGATCTTTTATGGAGGTGGAACCGTTAGAGGCAGAGATTTATCTCTTTTGTTCTATTCATTTTTTATTCTGTCAATTGTTTTGCCCCAACTCTTTTCTGGGTTTGTAACAAATATTGAGCACTTTGCAGAAGCATGATTTAGACTTTAGCGTCTGGTACACCTAGCTATTTTCCACCTAGAACCTATCATAACCAGGTAAAACCTTGTCGCGGTACCCCCCACCACAGTAGTACTACTAATTATTAGAGCTTACTATGGAGCGGGTCAGAGCATTGAAGAGTGGTAACTTGTAAGCCTATATGTAAATAAATTGCTCTTCGAAACATTTAACCAGTAGAAGAACAATTATTAGAAAATATAGTTAAATAGTAAATGTCTAACTCGTTAAAACCAAACATGTCAATTATAGGTGCAGCTTTATGATCAATCCTACACCCCGATGTTCTGCCATAACGTACTGACTAGATGCTATCTAACTACAGATAATAACCAGGAATAACTCACTAAAGACCTTAGTCACACATCCTTACCAATATACCCCACGTCCATAAGTGGCGCCAAAAAGCAATGAATTAAATTGTCCCCTACGAAGGGGGTAGACATTGACAAGAACTCAACAAAATCAAGTGTCATTGTTTCATAGGCTCTCCCCATCCCACAACTGCAACCTACAGGTCCTACATTGTTACTATCAAATGCAATATGAATTTCCAGAAAGCCAATAGTAGAAGAATATCATTAGAATTTATGATTCAGGACCATAATAATCAACTTCCTAAAAAGAAATTCCAGAAACATTACTCACAACTCCAATGACTGAAGGAAGCCAACCCTTGTATAAAGCACGTGGACCTTCTTCCTTGAGTACAGTTGACAGAGCATGAAACATTCCTCTGTACTGGTAAGGGGACTTCTCTGTCTGTGGATACAAGGAAAAGAAAACTTACTGTTGTATTAAGACAACAAAAAACATTAAGACACTTTGATAAAAACCTTTTTTTCCACTTGTAGCTATAACAAGTATCTTAATTCTATGCATTTCCAGCAACATTTCTGGCCAAAAGCAAGTAAAATAAGGACTAGATAAAAAGAAAAAAGAAAGTACCTGTACAGTTATTCTGCCTCGAACCATGTCCATTGGATAAGTTGCAGACATGGCAATTATTCCCGCACAAGCTCCAGCCCCAAGACGTAAAACAGGAGTCAGCTGAGCATCCTCTGGCGAAGTAGAAGGAAAAATAATATTTAGAACAAGGGATTTTATTATTGAGAAATTTCTTTAGGCCTACTTGTTTCCATTTGATTTTTTAGAATTTTTTCAAAAGGAAATTATTGAAGTCAACCTAGTGGGCATTAGGGTTAGCTTATTCTGAGTTCAAAACAATTAGCGATCAAAATTTTATTCGAAGAGTATGAAAAAGGACAAAAATTATATAGAGTTCCTTTACACACTTGTGGCGTTGCTCCCCAATATAAAAACACAGAATGAATAGTAATGTTAATGCCCAACTATGAAATCTCTAAAAAGGTGGATGAAGTGGTTCAAAATTAATATACATTTAATGTTCTACTGGAGAACAGCAACTAAAGAACTGAGTAAGTTTTATCCTTTCAGAAAAGTGATTTCCCCTCAAAATTATGAAACCCAAAACAAGCTACTGAACCGGTACTCCCCCTCCCTCAACAATAACACACATACACCACAAGGGGAAAATAAAAAACAAGGACATACCGTTTCCAGTTTGCTTCTGATACAGTTGTAGTATACCCCTGCCAGAAAAGGAACATTCAGTAAAGAAGAGGAGAAAGTGTTATGCATGAAATGCATAGATATAAAAATTGAAATTTCTTTGCACAGGAGTGAGTGACCCTCTGCTTTAAAGAACATTGTTTTGAAAGAAAATTTAAAAAAAAAAAAAAAAAGGATTGCAGAATCCCATCAGTAGAAGTTTATCAGCATAAAAGTGCATTACATGATTGTATCTCTAAAGGAAAGCTTACTTGGAAGCTTGCTCATAACTGAAGAACTTCACCGCAGAATTCGGGACTATTCGAGCACAATTAGTACCATTCCCTTTGAATAGCCCACGAAAACCCTCAGTTCTCCATATATATTTAAGACCTTGAATTGTTCCATTGTACTTTATATTGTGTGGATTCTGAACCTGTTAATGGCAAAGGTACATCACATCACACGTATGGTATTGATACATCCAGGCACCAACAAAAATAGTAGCTTGTCAGATGGACTTTTTTCATCACAAATAAGAACAAATGATAGCTAAAATCACATTTCAATGTAAACAACAAAATTGATTAACCTGTAGCAAAATCTTCAACCTTTCCAGTGGAGCAACTGCCGTTCGTGATCTACACATATACAAAAAGCTTTCAAGTCAACCAAAACTGAACATAATGCAAAAAGAACGTTGATATTAGTTTAAGCATAAAGCTACATGGACTCCAAACTTGATCAGATACTCATATTGGACAAGAACACACTAAATTCAATCCAACAAGGAAACAGGTTTTAATACAAATCAGTGTTACGTAAATTTTAATAAGTTGCCTCACAAATAATCAGTTACATAAACAAAAGAAAATGAAGCTTCTTACATGGCCCCTAAATTTACAATTGATCTAATCCATACACAGGGAGATGTACAGAAACCTATTTTTGCCATTTCCCACGTGAACAGTAACGCGCGCATGTTTAGTAGATCATATCATATTCCATTAAAGAAAAAATTAAAGGAAAAAAAAAACATAGAAAGAGATTTCGCGAAACAGAAAAACCAAGTGCCTCATTGCGCCCAGACAGTGAAACATCAAAGTTTAATTATTAAAACTAATCTAGCAGGTTTCAAACGAAGCCAGCAGCATCAAATTTCCGGAAACACTAACATTGAAAAGAAAAAAACTATTTCCGAATAATAAAATTGATTGAGCGTGCAATCAATGCACACATATACGCATGTGTTGAGGTGTGTGAATTTCCCGAAAGAAAAGAAGAAATAAAAGTTCAAGAAATGGGACGCACACTCCTCCGGCGACTCCACCGGCGACGAGGGACTTGCAGATGGTCGTAAAAGCATAGGAGGGAGGCTTAACACCTTCCCTGGCTAGGTTGGGTTCCTCAGTCAGATTCACGATCTTTGTCTCCGAAGCCATGGAAACCCTAACCTTCTAATTTTATTTTAAGGGAAAATAAAGTTAACAGTATGAGAAATTGAGATCACTGGTTCCCAACGCTTACGGCAAAGACATGTTTTGTGACGGTTCAGACCAGAGAAGTCACAAACACCACAACGAACTTCACCACTGTGACGGCGTTTGTGTCTATTGTACCATTCATACAATATATATAGATACGTGGACTCAATCCATCCCTGCGTAACTCTTCACTCCCATTTTAAATGAAATCACATTTCTCTTCTTTAATGTCTTTTTCATACATGTCTCGGCAAAAATAATAATTATACATCTCCTTATTTTATTTATTTATTTATTTTATAATAATCACAACAATAAAAGTAGAATATAGATTCTTAGATTTTATTATCAATTCTCACTCTTTACTTCATTTAACTTTAAAATTTCATAATTTCTTTAAACTCCCTCACATAATTAATTTTGATAATAATTTCATAATTTATTTTGAAACTCGTTATTAAAAACTAGTGAGAATGTAAACTGAGAATTTATTATAGCTAATCATAATTTCTGATAGAAAAATTATTTTATAATATTTTTATGATCTTTGATGAATTTGGGTTAAAGTTTGAATTATGAAAAAAATTATAAAATGATATTTTATCAAAATTAACATTTGATTTTGATGTTTTGTTATGTATTTACTCGATATTTAAAACTTTTAAAAATATATATGTGATCTTAATTAATCTTTACATTTTTATAGCTTTTTGTATGAGAATATTTCATTTTATTTCTAGTTAATTTTGAATTTGACTTTAAATTTATTCTTAGTTTAAATTGCATAAATTACAATAAGTTAGTATATTTCAAATCAGACTATAAAAAACTGGAGTTGTCATTTTGTGTATAGTTTGTATTTGAACAAATGTACATTGAGATTATTTTTATTTTGTTGTTTTAAGAATGTTATAAAATGTAGAAATTGGAAATTTTGATGCTTTAGGTTAAAGATTGAAAGATCATTTTGGTTTGATTTTGAATTTCTTAGTTAAATTATAATTTATGAATTAATGTTGTAACAATGTTGGAGTTTATATGATATGATTTGGCGGGATGTTATTCGCAGACTGTAATGAGGTGTTTAAAATAATGTAACAATAGGAAGAGTTTGTAATTTTGATTTTTAATTCTATGTTGAAGATGCTGCATAATTATATTTTGTATTGTATTTTATGATAATGATACAAGTCTATGCCCTTTGCGTGATAATCTGTTAAACTACAAGTTGTAGTTTTAACTATTCTAAAATCTTGAATGATGTTTTTGATTTTAAAGAATTTTTTATTTTATTTTTAATTTGTTCCAAAATTAATCATTCAACCTGTTTAGTAAAATGAATGTGTTTATTATTATTATTTTTAATCAGCATGTAAAAATAGCAAAGTTACTAGGAAAATAGAAGTATTTGTTATTTTTATTTTTTTATCAGCAATGAATAAATAAAATTAAAGGATACTTCAGGGGTATCCCAATCCATATACAGTAACCAGAAGTGGACTTCCTATTCCATTCACAAGAGAAACTCTCCTTTATGGTTGGATCATAACAACCTTAAAGTGAGAGAACCATACTCAAAAAATAACCAACAGGTTACCTCATAGCATAACACCCAGAAGCGAGGCCACCTACATTCACCTCGCCACACAACGAGTTACCCAAGCACGTTGCATAATTTCGGCGACCACCGATTACCCAGATATGTGGAAGTCCACTTCCTCGACCGCCGATCTTGTTGACCAACTTCGACGATCACCAACTACACACACATGGAGATCGTTGTTTCATCGACCGGCGATCATGTTAATCTTTGCATAACTTCGACGACCACCGACTACGCACGCATGGGAATCGCCATTTCATCGACCGGCGATCATGACGACCTTTGCATAACTACGATGACCACCGACTACGCATGCATGGAGATCGCGTTTCATCGACCGGCGATCATGTTGACAAGCAGAATTGTTATCTTTGTTTCATCGACCTTCCTATTTGTTATTAAGGCATGCAAGAATTGTTATCTATCAGAATTTCCTTTGAACCACAGAGAATGTTTCAATTATTTAATTACTGTTGGATTTTTCCTCTCTTTAGAATGTAATGCTGATTTTGAAATACGTGAAAAATAAAATTATTTGAGCGTATTTCCTCCACACTTCTAGAAAGACAAATACCCACCATTAAAAAAACTATTTATTTCTTTTTTTATTATTATTCTCTGCTGCTACGTCTGCATCCAGGTCACCAATGGGTGAAAGTGTTGGCCAAACCATAAGGTGCGCGAGCGAGATGAAAACGACCACGATTTGGTATTTTTCCTATTATATTTGCTTTTTAATTTTTTATTTACATTTTTTTATAAACATCCCAACATATAACTCTATAAATAAGTAAAAATTTTAATGAAAAATTTGAAAACTTTATGCATTAGGAGGTACAACATATTCCTCTTATTACAAAGAAAGGAAAAAAAATAAATGTACACTGAAAAATCAATATTGATTATCTATACTAATGTACAAAATATTGACCTTATTTAATAACCAAAAGTTAATAAACTATATTGGTATTGTCTAATGCCAAAAAACTAATAAATTAAAACAGCAAATTCCCATAGTGTCAAATTTGATTGCAACATAAAAAAATACTTCTATGTATTACCCACATAATGAGATGAAGGTGGCGAATAATAAGAAAAAAATATCATCCAAAGTTTACATGTCTTTTAATGAGAAGTTTGACCAGTACTCCATATCTAAGTCTGAGTCAAAATCAATGTGTGATAGATCCATGTGTGACTGCTCGCTTTGAGTTTCCTTGTGAAGGGTGGAAATCTCATTTGGTATTGAATTTTCCAAACTTTCACCCTCATTTGGTATTGAATTTTCCAAACTTAGAGGTATAGCAGAGGCATTGTAGTGTTTGTTAGTATCTGAATTGATTGGAGAATTGCGAAAACTGTCTTTAGGAGTAATCTCTTTTTCATGATCAACCATAACTTTGTTGTTTTGACAATGAGAAACAATCTCCTCATTACATGTTGTAACAACAGGCTGAAAGAATTGATTGGTTGTCATTATAGGATGTGTTTCAAGAATCGATGAGTTGGTGGAAATTTGTGATTGATTCCTTGACAATGGGAGTGTGTTTAGACCTGAGAGTGAGGATAAAATAAAAGTGTAAAAATTAAATTGATAAAATGACAATAATATTGTATAATCAATATAGACAAAAACAATTATAATTATACCTTGGAATTGATTTTTCTTTCCCGGTGGCCTGCCACGAGGTCTTTTTGCAATTATAGGCTCATTTACTGCTTCACTATTTTTTCTCTTCTTTGACTGTTGCAACGGTCCACTGCATGGCTTTGTGTTTTGTACATAAGCGGTGGTAGCAGCACACACACCTAACAAAAGAAAACAAAAATTACTCACAAATAAGAGTTAAAAACAAAAAAACACCATTCTTGATTTTTGAATTGACAATTAAATAGGGAAAGAAGTTTATACCATAAGGGTTTTGATGAAAAGTTGTAGAGGATGCATTGTTAACCGGGACACTTATCGGGACTGGCCTCTGAAAGGCATTGTAAGTATTGACGGCATTGTGCATGTCTTCCATCAATTTCTGAACTCTATATTTTTCTTGAATGATCAAACATTTTTCTTTATCCAATACTATCTTTTGTCTTCTCAAAGATATATAATCAGTGAGTATTTTGCCCAAATTAAAGGAAGTGTTGGATAGCTAGAAAACAAAAATGAAAGAATTAAAGAAATGTGTACAGAGAGAATGAGAAAAAGAAATGTGAGTTGTTAATGGGGAAAAGTGTAACCTGACTCAGTGGCGAACCGACAAAGAGGGAAGAAGCCTCCATGCAAAAGGTGGCTCGTGTTTGGGATAAGTTGTTGGCGCAGAGGTAATGATCTACTATCAATGCAACTTGAGATGGAGAAATATTAATCTTTCCCATGTAATCTTCCTCTTTCACTGTTTCTTGTATTACCATTCTTTTCTTCTTCTTCTGATTTTGATGAGAGTGACCAATTTCAAACTTTGAAGAGGATGGAAGGGAGAGATTCTTATTCACTTATTTATAGAGTGGTCATGGATTGGATTTTAAAATCCAATCCAAATCAAAATATTTGGACTAGATTTTAAATCCAAATATATAGATTGGATTTTAAATTCAAATATTCAGATTTAGATTTTGTAAAAATCTAAATTAATTTTATAAAAAATATAGATTTGGATTTAAAATTCAATCGAAATATTTGGATTTAAATCTAAATATTTAGATTGGATAATCCAAATCCATATATTTTTATAAAATTAAATCCAAATATTTAGATTGGATTTGACCAAATCCATATATTTTTACAAAATCAATTTGAATTTTATAAAATCAATTTGGATTTTATAAAATCAATTTGGATTTGATCTGATCCAATCCAAATCAAATCAAAATCCATATTTTTATAAAATAAATAGTTGGATTTTAAATCTAAATCTATATTTTTTTTTAAAAAAACTAACATATTAATATAATAATATGTAACAAAAAGTTTAATATTATATAAATATCAAGAAAATATTATAAAATTATAATTTAATAATATCACAAATTTAATGATATAAAAAATTATAGCTACTATTTTTTCATAAATTTGAAACTAGTTAATTTTGTTTATAAAAATGTAGAGATAGCATAATCATAGAATATAATGCCTAATTGGTAACGTCATAAATTTAATTTTCCTATGCACATGCAGAAAATTAAATCACTAATCTGGCTCGTTATAATCCAATTTACAAATGGTAACATGTAATGTTGTCAAAACATCACAATCATTTTTTTCACTATCCACTATTTCCTACTTAACCCTACTTTTTTCCTTCAGTTCTTTGGTTTCACGAATAAAGATTATTAGTTAAATCTATCATAATATTTTCTTTATCCAGCTCCTACTCCAAGAAAGTTAATGAATATCATGTTGGACTTGTTATAACCAATTTAAGAAGCTATATGCCAATTTAAGCTTGTTAAGGAAGAAGCTAACCATTTTAGTTTTTCGATTGAACTTCTTGACAGTGCCCGTAAACCCTGAAAAGGTTCCAGATACAACAAGAACAGTGCCACCTGTGACTATGACCTGCTCATAGGTTTTTTATGGGCTCATGAGATTTGCACCCACTATTATGGGTGGTCTGATAACGACTCGATAGCGGGTGACACGATAAGATAGGTCCAATAAAGACTCATTAGGATAAACTTTAAATGGCTCTAATACCATATTAAGAAGTGGACTTTAAGCCTAATTCAACCCTATAAAACTAACTGAATGAATTAAGATTTGCACCCACTTATATACAATGAAATATTCTCATCACTAATCGATGTGAGAACTCCAACATTGTCTACTTTTAGATTTAGTATCAACAATAACATTCAAAACATCACGGTTCTAATTCTGCATTATGAGTCCCGGAGATTAGAGCAGTTCGTTTCTCTTCTTCCTCAAAAGCTTGGTCAGTTTTTTCTTGTTCTTCTTTTACTTCTCTGAAGATTGCATCCACATCTTCAGCAGATAATGACTTAGGTCTAATGATCTGTCTCTTTCTGTATAAGTGAAAATAATCAAGAGATTTTAATCATTCTAAACAGAAACAGGAAAAATATGCATTAGAGACATCAGTTTTTAGATATTTTCAATATCTGAAATCATTAATTAAAACTTAAAACGTATATATGCAAACTTAAAAGACACACCTGCTTGTAATTGTAGAAAATGTTAGCAACTCAGTTCATCATAACTTAATTAGGAATAGGTGTCACTTCTCAAGACAATATAACCTTGTTTTGATTAGTTTATTCATAAACACTTATAAAAAAACTAGAAAAATGAAATAAGATTCACCCGTTAACAACAATTAGTTTATAAATATGTTTTTTTTATTAGATTCAAGAATGCATAAGTAAAATCAGTTTTTTAGAAAAGTTAAAAATCATTTAGCATATCCAAAAAATCATTTTGTTAAAATCATTTTCCAAACTTTGATAGTAACAGTATCAAACCAACTCTAACACGGTGTCCTTTTTCAAAGGTCAGAGTTTTCAAAATTGGGGAGGTGTAGAAAAAAAAACGTAGGGGTGCAGGAAGATACTCCCTTCAGCTATTACTGAGTTTTCAAATGGGGCCATTCTGTTGCTCTATTTACACCACCCTTTTAATATCAGCACAATCTTTTGTACACAAACCTGGGACCATTCTGCTAGCCTATTAATTTCACTGTTCGAACCGACTTTTAATATCTGCACCGCTTTAACTAAATAAATCTGGGGCAAATGCTCCCTGCACCCAACACTTTTGAACCTGCATCCAACGTAATTTCAAAATTCCAAAAATATCCTTTATTCTGGAAATGAAAATAATGTATTCCGTAAAAATAAATCCGGAAGAGATTTTTGTGTTTTGGATATAAAAATCCAGAAAAAAAAATTAAAATCCCATTCTGGATAAAAAAATCCGGAACTGAAAATAATACATTCCAGAAAAATTTATCTCAAAGAGATTATTGTGTTCTGGAAAAGGGGGTCTGAAATGTAATTTTATATGCACCCCATTTTTTAAGGATATTTTCGGTTTTTCTCCTGTGATTGGGTGCAGTGATATGGTGCAGGAAGCAATTGCCTAAATCTGGGTTCATTCTGCTGACCCAGTAGTTTGCTGTTAGCTACCTCATTTTAATATCCACACCACCTTTAGTAGACAAACCTGGGACCATTCTGCTGGCCCAACAATTTCACTGTTTGCACCAACTTTTAATATCTACACAGCTTTTACCAAATAAACCTGGGTCCATTCTGCTGACCCAGTAGTTTTGCTATTCGACACTTCATATTAATATATAATCTATGAGTAAAAAATAAAATAAAAAAAATAAGCACAGTAATATGGTGTTTGATAACTTTATAAATAACTTTTATGAATATAAAAAGTCGAATATTTAATAATAAACCTTATATTTTAACGAATGTGATTTTAATCATGGTGGGTTGATCTCTAAATACAAGATATTGACAATTTATTCATACTTATTTGTTACCAGTATTAAATTTATATGGCAACATATTTCAAAAGTATATTGAATAATTAATATACGAAAAGAGAAAAATAGTAATAGAGTGAAGATTGTGATTTCTAAAACTAGTTTTTCAATGTTTTAAATTTGTATACCAAAGACGACAATCCACGACGTTTATTATTTAGGAATTATAAAAATGGATGACATTTTCAGAAAAATAATAATGCAAAAAAAAAAACTTATAGATTTATTGAAACAGTATCTTGATTATGTAATAGATTGAGTTCAATTTATGATTTGAAGGGAAAGGGTTACAAGGTTAGGGTTTTGCATTGGAGAGAGAGGAGTGATGAAGGAGCGAAGACGCGCAACGTCCATTGGAAGTGCTTTCTCTTTTATTCTATTTTTCTTTCACAGAACAGACAACACAGTACACAACGTTTTTCACGTGACCAAATATATATAATAAATATTCCGATTATTAGTCCCACCATTTAAGTGTCAAGTAAAAATGTTTCCGTATACCAATAGTCTCACATTGTTCAGGAATCGAGACAAATAACAGTTTATATACTCTCTTCACCCTTCGAGACGTCTTTTCAGAACAAAATCGTGACAAAGCACCGACCTCCAAAGCAGATAATACCTCGAATGCGGTGATTGACCCTAGCGATGCTGCCCAACGAACTTGAGGTCGAAACAATGGCGCCCACCATGGGGCCGAAGAGGTTCCTTCGCCCCTCAACTAAGGGGGATCCACTCCCCTTATACCTCGACTGGGGGCTTGTTCCCGTAGCCGATGACAGTTTATATACTCTTTTCTCCCCCTTCACTCTTCAAAATGCCTTTTTAGGACAAAATCGTGATGGAGCACCGATCTCCAAAACGGACAATACCTCGAATGCAGTAATTGATCTAACGATGCTGCCCACCGGACTTAAAATCGAAACAAAAAATAAATTCATGATTAAATTTTAAAACGAATAATATCTTAAATACAATAATTAATTATAAATAGGAAAACATGTAAGATCTGTTTCCAGCCCAAAAGCACTTTACGGCTTTATGAAACGGTTTGAGAGGATGGACACTCTCCTTTTCACTTTACTTAGTTCACCCGTGCTAGACGCATAATTATTTGGTCATTCAATTTTTTTAAATAATATATTATATTTTAAATTCTAAAAGTTTAGTATTTTTTTTTAAAGAAATAGAAATAAACAAATATATAGGAACCAGATGTCATAGACATATCACTCAGAACATTTCGGACATACAAAAGAACATTTTATTTATTACCGAAGACTGAAATGAAAGTTTAAATTCATATTCCGTGTTAATTATTTAGAAAAAATAGTAATTTTGGAAAAATCAATATTTTGAAATAGATTTAAATCAAATTAGTTAATTTGCATTTTGTATTCAATGATACATAATATAAAACTAATTTATACATATATATTAGATGAGTTGTCGAGTGTTTTATATAATGGTAAAAGTTTTTGAACATGTTCTACCTTAATTATACATAAATATGTTCAGATATTATGTTGTTAGCTAAAAACTTAATTATGGTAAAGATTCTAACCTGCTCCCGTGATTGACCATATTTAAAATAAATTAACAAATAAATCTCTCATTCTTTGATGTTAGAAAGAAATCCTAACATTATTAATGATTTTTTTATTTATTTCTCAGCCTAACATTATTAATGATAACTTAGAAATATAATTCTTTACTTCCTAAATTCACTTTTACAATAAGATGATACTTTCTAAATTCATAAACTTGATACCATTAAACATTTTAACTTTATAGATTGAATTTTACACTGTTTTGTTTTTTAAGATGTTCTCTTTGATCAGAAAAGAATGTCTTGATCTTAATTAAGCTAATGACACAACAACCAAAAATAAGATAAAGAAAAACTATAAAAAATATGAAATTTAAAATTCTATAATTTTAAGTAATTCAATTACTCAAATTAAATTCTAAAATTTTAATTTCCTTTTAAATTTATTATTTGGACATGTCTATCATAAACTAGTTTAACTTTTTTAAAATAAAAAATTACAGTCTTAAAATTCTCTATTCAGATATACCATAAAACATTAATTTAATTTGTATTCTCAATAATATAACTTGTATATAGATTTTACATTTTAATAAGTCATTTGAAATACCATAAATAATGACTTTGAAAAGAAAATCATAATATGTGCATATGAGGACAATAAATTCATGCGCCTGAAAATTGACTGTTAAATATAATCATTATATATTATATATTGTCCTAATTGGAGACTTATACAACCTTATTTCTAAGAATCATTAATGTTATTTATAAAGTCTAAATAGATTTAACAACAATACATGAAATTATGTTTATATCGTAAATAAAGTTTGTTTTGATAAAAATAGTAAAAAATAACTGTTCTACAATTATCTTTTGAAATAAAATATTATTATATAATTATATAATAATTTATTTAAGTGTAAAGTGAGTGCAATGAATTTTAAGGTATATTACTTTTCAAAACTTATTTTGAAAGTAATTTTTTTTGTGACATTATATTCAAAACTATAATTAGGAGCTACATAAGTAAATAAATGTTCCTTATAAAGAAATAAATGTACATAAGTAAAAATATTAATATTGGTTATCTATATTACTACTTGATATATATATATATATATATATATTACTACTTGATATATAATATATTGACCTTATGTAATGACCAAAAGCTAATAAACTATATTGAACTTATCTAATGATAAAAAATTAATAATTAAAGAATAATGTTATCCACAACATATCTCTTGGTGTAAGATTTGATTGCAACATTAAAAAATACCTCTATGTATTATCCTCAAAATAAGTTGAAGGTGGTGGATGATGAGAAAAAACATCATCCAAGATTTCCATGTCTTCTAATGAGAAGTTTAACTACTATTCCATATCTAAATCAAAATCAATGCGTGATAGATACATGTGTGACTGGTTGTTCTGAGTTTCTTTGTGAAGGGTGGAAACCTCATTTGGTATTGAATTTTTCAAACTTTCACCCTCATTTGGTATTGAATTTTCCAAACTTAGAGGTATAGGAGAGGCATTGTAGTATTTGTTAGTATTTGAATTGATAGGAGAATTGAGAAAACTGTCTTTTTAGGAGTATTTTTTTTTCAGGATCAACCATAACTTTGTTGTTTTTACTGTGAGAAACAACATCCTCATTACATGTTGTAACAACAGACTAAAAAAATTAATAGGTTGTCATTAGAGGATGTATTTCAAGAATTGATGAGTTGATGGGAATTTGTGATTGAATCCTTGACAACAAGAGCGTGTTTAGACCTGAGAGTGTGGATAAAGTAAAAGTGTAAAAATTAAATTGATAAAATGATAATAACATTGTATACTCAATATAGACAAAAACAATTATACAATAACAAAAATAAAATGGAGAAAACTATGAAAAAAAATATGAAATTTAAAATTCTATAATTTTAAGTAATTCAATTATTCAAATAAAATTCTATTTTTTAAAAAATTTCTTATTTGGACAATATGTTTTATCATAAACTATTTTAACTTTTTAAAAATAAAAATTACAGTCTTAAAAATTCTCTATTGAAATATATTATATAAAATATTATTTTAATTTGTATTCTCAATAATATAACTTGTATATAGATTTTACATTTGAATAAGTCATCTGAAATACCATAAATAATGATTTTGAAAAGAAAATCATAATAAATGCATATTAGGTGGACAATTAATACATGGGTTTGAAGATTAACTGTTAAATTTTTTCTTAAAGAGGAGTTATGGTATAATCAATATATATTATCCTAATTGGAGACTTATACAACCTTATCTCTAAGAATCATTAATGTTATTTATAAAGTCTAGATAGATAACTACAATACATGAAATTGTGTTTATATCGTAAATATAGTTTTTTTATACTTCAAATAGTAAAAAATAACTATTCTACAATTAGCTTTTGAAATAAAATATTATCATATAATTATATAACAATTTATTTAAATATAAAGTGAGTATAATGAATTTTAAGATATATTAGTTTTCAAAACTTATTTTGAAAGTGATTTTCTTTCGGTGACATTATATTCAAAACTATAATTTAAAAGCTTCAATCATAGAAGTTTATGAAAATGGTCAACTTTTTATAATCTTCTTTAATGGCAACAATTTTGCCACTGAAAGGAATATGAACATTTCTGTTATTATTTAATCGATCTAAGCAGTTACCTCAATGCTTTGGTGATTAATTTAATGATTACGGTTAATTGAACAAATGGGCTTTTCAGCTCAATAGTCACAAGTAGAATATTCCTTAATCATATTAATATAATTTGATTGCTTCTACACATATTTTCAAGACCATATACAATAATAAATATTACCATTTCAAAAAAGTGAGATAAATTTAAATCTAATCACTAATTTTCATTAAAATTAAACAAATTTACGTGCTTTATCAGCTCAAATCAATTTAGACATTAATCGGTCCAATTAATTAAAATGTTTCATTTTTTATTAGTAGATTGATTTTCCCAATACTATTCTTATATTTTATCATGTTAGATAATTATTCTAATAAGTTTAATAATTTGACTATTTTTAAAAATGTTTAATTTTTGGTGTATTTTGGGCAATTTGATTTTATAACAACACCTATTGGCCAACAAAGTTGTTATACCTAAGAAATTCATTTGATGAAACTGAAATTCCAAATACTAAATTAGAATTCAACAGTAACATCACAACACTGGAAGAATAAAAAAATATTAATTGAACATTTTAAATATGTTTTGTAAACACTTATATTGATATATTTCTTTAAATATTTTAATCTGTTAAAATTTCTAAAAAAAATATTAGAAATCAGACAATTATAAAAAAAAAAGATTTGCATTGGAACAAATTGTAGTTAATAACAAAAAAGGTTTCGCTTAACTTACCTCAAATAAAAATAAAACATGTGCCAGCGATGGTTGCATACATGGTGGATTGTAGGTTTAAGTCACATCAATCAACTGCGAGAAAATTATTTAATCTGAATACTATGTTTAAAAAAGTTTTACTAATATTTTATTTTATAAGTAACTAAAGTTGATTAAAAATAATGAAAATATGGATAAAATCTTATTTCTGTTTGGATTAGGGAGATGATATGCAAGGATTTGATGTTTGGATTAGGGAGATGATATGTGAGAATTTGAGGGAGTGGATGTGTGAGTGAGTGAAAGTGTGAAGAAAGTGAGTCTGTTTGATTTGAGGTATGTTATAATAGATTTATCAGAAAAGTTTATTAGAGTTTGTAAATGATATGATTGAATACGAGTTACTTAATATTATCGAAACATGAAACAAATCATAAAAATAATATTATCTAAGCATATAAAAATTTATTGTTATATTCATTTATATATTTTGAAAGTTTTTTATATTTATTGATTTATATTGTATGTAGATATTTTAGAGGATATTTTATAATAAAAAAATATTATATATAGAGTGAATTGTACAACAAATTTATTATAAAGAAGAGAAAATATATAGAATAAAGTATGAAATATCATAATATGATAATTATAATGAAAAAATAATAAAAATAAAAGTATTATTAAATATATTATTGTATGAATGACAAAGTAGAAAAGAATGTCAAAAAAGGAAAACACTCCATTTTAGATAGGTTTTCTCTCAAATCTTTATACATAAGAAAAATGAGAAAAATCACACATCAAGTCTTTCCCTTCTCTGTATATTCCTTGATCCAAATGATCAACTCTCTCATTTCTCTCCACATTTCTTGATCCAAATAAATATGTATTCACGTTCTTTCCCTTCCTTGCATATTTTTTTATCTAAATCATGGATATGTATTAACGTTATTCCTCTAACAATACAACTCTTGATTCAACAAACCTTAGTGAAAACTAACTTTTACTTATTAATATAAAAAATAAAAAAAAAAGGTTGAAAGAGAGAGAAAAGAGATGTGGTCGGAGAGAAATTAGTGATGAAGAAGACAGGGAGTGGATGTTAGCGGTGTGGGGCCACCCAGGACGTGACATTTATGGGTGCGGCTATCAATCGAATTCAATAGCTAGAGTCGTAATTGTTATAAGAGGCGGGGGGTATTTTGGAGATTTGGCGGGTTCCAATTAAAGAGAATCGTGGCATTGATTTTTTGACCATGGCCTATATATATTATTGTATCCTCAGTAAGATTCTTCATTCCTTCTTTCTTCTTCGGTCATAACTAAACTCCACTATCCTGCACCAAAGTGCCAAGTCACAACACTTTTTCTTTCCAATCTAATTTCCACCAACTTCCCAACACACCAAACAACACCTTCTCTTCCATTCTCCAACTCCAACCCAACAGATCCAGCACTCCTCAACACACACCAAGATTCACCTAGGTATTCAATTTTGATTTAACTAAAACATTTTTCTTCCTTAACTTCAAATCTAACTGCAGTATACCCACATGAATTCTGATGATTTTGTTAGCTTAATTTTCGTTGACTTTTCTTCTTCCTTCATGCTTCCTTTCAATCTAATTATAGCTCCGAAACAACCGCTGTTTTTTGCTTTGTTTCTTGTTCTCAGTTGCCATTGCGTTTCATCTTTTTTCCCTTTCTAAATTAGCTCCCTTGGTTGTTATTCCAAAACCTCATCCTTAATGGGACCACTTTCTCTTCTCGTTCTGCTCCTTTCCCTGGTCGTGGACGAATTTTTCAGTCTTTGACTTCTGTTCTTGTGCAGCTAGTGTAATTCAAAACTTCTTTGGTAGTAACCCTTTTTATTTTTTTATTAACTTCAGTTGTCGAAATTTCTCGCTGTTTGCTTGATTTGAATTTTTGATTTGTTTTTTGAAGATGTCTCATGCGGGAGGCTGCTAGATTGTTCCATCCAAAAAGCTGAGTTGACCTTAGTCACTGACGCAACAGTATGGATAGAAAAACGAAATATAAAGTCTTGAAATTTCCATTCTTATTGCTTTCGTTTTCACCGTTTTTTCGTCAGTTTGTAATTTCTTAGAATTTTAAGATTTCCCTTGGTTATGTTGTTTCTGAGAAGATTCAATGTACGTGTTGAAAAAACAATCATACGCGCCTAACAGGAAACATAGATTAAATTTTTGTTTGGCCTTATCCGATTTTTCTACTAATGAATAGTATTGTTTGTCCTTTTCTACTGAGTTTGAGTATTCGTCCATATCCAATGTTGGAGCAAAGTTTAGAAATTATTAATGAAAGTTAGAACTTGAACTCACCACTGACCTTTTGTGTGTCTTTCTTATAGCGTGAGAATGTTAGAGAAAGTGGAGGAGGAGTTTAATATGGAGAAAGTTATAGAAGAATTTGAGTTATTGTCAAAGGATGCGGAAAGGGTTCAGAGGGAAACTCTGAAAAAGATATTGGAAGATAACGCATCAGCTGAGTATTTGCAGAGTTTGGGTCTCAATGGAAGAACTGACCCCGAGAGTTTCAAGGCCTGTGTTCCACTGGTTACCCACAAAGAATTGGAACCTTACATATACAGAATTATTGATGGTGATGCTTCTCCTATCCTCACTGGCAAGCGCATCACAACCATGTCTTTAAGGTGGAGTTTCTTTCCCCTTCTTTTTTTTAATCTTGGTGATTAAGCGAGAAGTTTCTAAATGATATTCTTGCAGTTCTGGCACTACTCAGGGGAAGCCAAAATATGTACCCTGGAACGATGAATTGTATGAAACCACAATGCAGATATACCAGACCTCTTTTGCCTTTAGAAACAGGTATTCCACCTCACTTCTTATCCCTTTTTAGTTCAACATCAGTTAAGATTTTTACGGCGTGAGCTAATTAAATATAATTTTAAGCTACATTTATATTAGTTGTTGTAAAAAGTAATAAACATTAACCATTTATGTCAAGCTGAGAGCAAATGATACTGTGAAACACTTCTATTAGAACATTCTTTTTCTTTTTTTGACAATTAATGATTGGACAGGAGTATACAAATCTTATATTGTTGGTGAATTTTAATTGAAAAAAACCCAATTTTGGTATATTCTCTGTTCTCATACAATTGCATTCCTGCAGAGAGTTTCCCATAAAAAATGGGAAGGCTTTGAGCTTTATATACGGGAGCAAACAGTTCAAAACAAAGGGGGGTCTGGCAGCCAGAACTGCTACAAGCAATGTGTTCCGTAATGCTGGTTATAAGTGTGCAATGAGGGCACTCCAATCCCAATGCTGCAGTCCAGACGAAGTGATATTTGGTCCTGATTTCTTCCAATCCTTGTACTGCCATCTGTTGTGTGGTTTGATTTTCCGGGAGGAGGTTCAATTTGTGTCTTCTACATTTGCTCATAGTATTGTCCACGCTTTTAGAACCTTTGAACAAGTTTGGGAAGAGCTGTGTATTGATATTAGAGAAGGAGTTCTCACCAGCCGTGTCACCGTACCTTCCATTCGAATGGCTATGTCTAAACTGCTCAAGCCAAACTCGAAATTAGCCAACTTGATCCACAAAAAATGTACGGGGTTGAGCAACTGGTACGGCTTGATACCAGAGCTTTTTCCCAATGCTAAGTATATTTATGGCATCATGACTGGGTCAATGGAGCCTTATTTGAAGAAGTTGAGGCACTATGCAGGGGAGCTGCCTTTATTAACTGCTGACTATGGATCTTCTGAGGGATGGATAGCAGCAAATGTGAACCCACAACACCCCCCTGAGTGTGCCACATATGCTGTGCTTCCTCACATTGGTTACTTTGAATTCATCCCTCTCTCAGATCTTGACAACACCAGGGGTGAACCAGATTTCCTTTGTATTGATTCTCAGCCTGTGAGCCTGACAGAAGTCAAGGTCGGTGAGGAGTATGAAGTTGTTATGACCAATCCAGCAGGTACTGAATTCTTGTTTGATTAATTTTATTTTAGTTTATGCATCGCATTAATGAATGGGAGTGAGGAGGAGTAAGGACTACCACCTTCTTCCTTCTTTTAACATGCAAAACCTGATGCTGCATACTGTTTGAAGCAACATATATTAATTAGTTCTTCTCGTCTAGAAAAAAAAAAGGTTGCAATACAAAATGTATCTTTCATATCTGACGTGTACCTTGTCATGAGCGAGCTAATAAGTTATCAATGACATCTATCCGACAGTTTTTTTTTATAATGTTAAATTACTATGATATTTGCTCATGTGCTTTTATGTACCTCACTGCCTCAGTGCTACATATGTTGGCCTAATGCACGATGGGGAGGGTTTGGTCTTTCTCATATGCATCCCCCTCTGTCCAAATTTTTGAGAAAACGTAAATATTTTATTATTTTTATGGGATGAAAGAAAACGAAGTGGGTGCTTTGTATGCGTGGTGACATGATCTTTCATGGGACCAACTTCAAGAAATTTCTTCCTGAGGTTTGTAAAGTTACATTATATACCTATAAAATATATAACATGCAGCAATTATATATAATCCTGCAAGTTGCAAGTTAGACTCAGTCATTTTGTTTTGGCAACTCTTTTTGGATTTGCATGCGCTTATTTCATGGGATTAGTTGTATGACTCGACCTTGTCTGAGTTGTGCTCTTTAATTTTGGCTGCATGCCTCGTTATATATATATAATGCACTGTTTGGAAGAGTAGCATAGAAGCACAGTATTGGTAAAAATCTTTTTCTTTTCAGACAAAACTGAACATCAATCTAGTCATTCTAACCTGTGGAAAAAATTACAGGATTATACCGGTATAGATTGGGGGATGTGGTCAAGGTTATGGGATTCCACAATTCAACTCCAGAACTGAAGTTTATTCGGCGTAGCACTCTTCTGCTCAACATTAACATTGACAAGAACACTGAGAAGGATTTACAGTTAGCTGTGGAAGCAGCTGCAAAGTTGTTAGCAGAAGAAAAAGTGGAAGTAGTTGATTTCAGTAGCCACGTTGATTTATCCGAAGAACCGGGACACTATGTGATCTTCTGGGAAATCAGTGGGGAAGCAAGTGAAGAACTACTGCACGAATGCTGTAACTGTTTGGACAAGTCTTTTGTTGATGCAGGCTACACCAGTTCTCGCAAAGTAAACTGCATCGGTGCCCTCGAACTACGAGTTGTTCGGAGGGGAACATTCCAGAAGATTCTGGATCATTACCTAGGACTAGGAACCGCTGTTAGTCAGTACAAGACACCAAGATGTGTTGGCCTTACAAACGCCATGGTGTTGCAAATCTTGGGTGAAAATGTTGTGAATAACTATCTCAGTACTGCTTTCTAAAACTTGTGTTGGGAATAACAAACTGCAAACAAAGTTGGTTTAGTTTTACCACATTTTGTCACTTTCTATCTGTTTCACATTTTTACGATATCATGTCATTTTTAAGTAATTTAATAACCTTTTCAGCTAAAAAGGTTAATAGGTATATATGCTTCTATGAAATTGACTTTTCATGTTATATTATTTTTGATGCATTGGGTCCTACAAAGATATGATTTCTCCGTAGTAACTGGTCTAAAAGCGAATCCCATTGAGAATTGTTCTCCAACCACAATTTGTATATACTTAAATTGCTTAAACTGTAGTGTAAGAGCTCCATTAAAAGTTGTGACTAGATAGGGGAGAATCCAAATATATCTTGCCTTAAAGATTGGATGATAAAAATTGTGGAGACAAGATGAGCTTGGTTAGACATATACGTGTGTAGTTTTTGGGCCCAAAAGACAAACTATGCACCAATAAATATCTTGGTAACACTTCACGATTCTCCATCACAAGAGGATAGTGGCCAACAAGTTTCATAATGCTTCTGTTCTAGCATTCTATGCTCATAAGGTGGGGTTCCTTATCCACAAAACTTCAAACTTTATAGTTGTAAAAATTGAAGGAAAAAACAAGTTGAGATAGTGGAGGTGACTCGTATTGGGTATATTTTCCGAATGCAAATCACATCTTTTATTTTATTGTCTTCTTGTATTCCACCAATACAAAATTAAATTATATAATAAGGTTTTAAGGTTATCTTTCTCTTTCGAATCTTAGATATTCAAATTTTAGGTTTATGAAAAAAAAGTGCATGCTTTTGCTTTCTCTATTTTTTTTTTAATTTTGAAATTGATATATTTAATCCTCTAATCTTTGAAAAAAAAACTTTTTATATTAAAATTTAATGTTTAGTGATAATTTTGTTGTTGGCAAAACTAACAAAAAAATTAAATTCGTATAAAATGTGATATTACTTTTTTATACTTAATTTAATATTTAGGGACGATTGTTTACAGTGGTAAAATGCTGATAGAGTTATTAAATTTACATGATTTTAAAATTTTAAAATTCATTCATTATTTTTTTTAAAGTAAAAGAATGAAAATGTAGTTGACGAAAATTCAAGGAATAAAAAATATATTTAACTTTCTAGACGTAGTTATATATATATATATATATATATATGTTGTATCTTGCTTTTGTAAGTTAAGTCTTGATACATGAATGAAAGTGTTTTCCTTCTTTCCCAATTCCTCTATACACATCCTACTATATGAATTCTTTTGCCCTTCTACAACTTTCAAGAACCGTGCAGCAGCTATCAAGAATTTTGGACTCAGCTATACACACCATATTCTCTAAGCCAGATTTGAAGAAAGAACGTATAGAAAGGAAAGAACAAGTAAAAGTTTTAAGAAAACAATTTTAAAATTTTATTCATAGAAGGTACAATACAACGTATTATGGCCTTATCTAATAATCAAAAGTTAATGAATTATATTGGTCTTAATGACCAAAAAGCTAATAAACTAAAAAATAGTGTTATCGAGAGCAGGTTCCTTGGTGTCAGATTTCATTGCAGCATCAAAAATTACTTTTATGCATTATCCTATCAATGAGTTGAAGGTGGTGGATAATCATAAAAAACATCATCCGAAGTTTTCATGTTTTCTAATGAGAAGTTTGACCAGTAATCCATATTTGAGTCAAATTTAATGTGTGATAGATCTATGTGTGATTGCTCTTTCTGAGTTTCCTTGTGAAGGGTGGAAACCTCATTTTCACCATCATTTGGTATTGAATTTTTCAAACATTCACCCTCATTTGGTATTGAATTTTCCAAACTTTCACCCTCATTTGAATTTTCCAAACTTTCACTCGCATTTGGTATTAATTTTTCCAAACTTTCACCCTCATTTGGTATTGAATTTTCCAAACTTTGAGGTATAGGAGAGGCGTTGTAGTGTTGGTTAGTATCTGAGTTGATAGAAGAATTACGAAAGTTGTCTTTATGAGTAATTTCTTTTTCAGGATCAACCATAACTTTGTTGTTTTGACAGTGAGAAACAATCTCCTCATTACATGCTGTAGCAGCAGGCTGAAAGAATTGATTGATTGTCATTACATGATCTGTTTCAAAAATTGATGAGTTGGTGGGAATTTGTGATTGAATCCTTGACAATGGGAGCGTGTTTAGACCTGAGAGTGAGGATAAAATAAGAGTGTAAAAAATAAATTAATAACATGATAATAACATTATATACTCGATATAGACAAAAATAAATATAATTATACCTCGAAATTGAATTTTGTCTTCCAAGGGTCTGTCACAATATTTTTTTTCAATTATAGACTCATTTATTGCTTCACTATTTTTTCTCTTCTTAGACTGCGACCACGGTACATCGCATGACTTTGTGTTCTGTACATAGGAGGTGGTAGCAGCACACAGACCTAACAAAAGAAAACAAAAATTACTCGCAAATAAGAGTTAAAAAAAAAAATCATTCTTGATTTTTTAATTGACAATTAAATAGGGAAAGAAGTTTTTACCAGAAGGGTTTTGATGAAAAGTTGCAGATGATGCATTGTTAACCGGGACAGTTATCAGGATTGGCCTCTGAAAGACATTGTAAGTATTGACAATATTGTGCATGTTTTCCATCAATTTCTGGACTCTATATTTTTCTTGAATGATCAAACACCTTTCTTTATCCAAGATTATCTTTTGTCTTTTCAAAGATATATATTCCGCGAGTATTTTTCCCAAATTAAAGGAAGTGTTGGATAGCTAGAAAACAAAAATGAAAGAATTAAAGAAATTTGCATAGAAAGAATTAGAAAAAGAGTTGTGAGTTGTTAATGGAGGAAAAGTGTAACGTGACTAAGTGGCGAACCGGCGAAGAGGGAGGATGCCTCCATGCGGAAGGCGGCTCGTGTTTGGGATAAGTTGTTGGCGCAGAGATAACGATCTACTATTAATGTAACTTGAGATGGAGAAATATTAATCTTTTCCATAGAATCTTCCACTTTCATTGTTTCTTGCATTACCATTTTCTTTTATTTTCTTCTTCTGATTCTTGATTTTGATGAGAGTGACCAATTTCAAACTTTGAAAAGAGTGAAAGGAAGATATTCTTATTCACTTATTTATGGGATGGTCATGGATTAGATTTTGGAAAATCCAATCCAAATCTAAATATTTAGATTGAATTTTAAATCTAAATCTATATTTTTTATAAAATTAATTTGGATTTTTACAAAATCCAAATCCAAATATTTGGATTGGATTTTAAATCTAAATTCATATTTTCTATAAAACCAAATTGAATTTCTATAAATCTAAATCCAAATCAAATTCAAACTCATATTTTTGTAAAACAAATTAATTGGATTTTAAATTTAAATCTATATTTTTTTAAAAAGCTGACATAAAAAATCCAAATCCAAATATTTGAATTTTTACAAAATCCAAATCCAAATATTTGGATTGGATTTTAAATCTAAATTCATATTTTTTATAAAACCAAATTGAATTTCTATAAATCTAAATCTAAATCCAAATCAAATTCAAATTCATATTTTTGAAAAACAAATTAATTGAATTTTAAATTTAAATCTAATTTTTAAAAAAAAACTAACATAATATTAATATAATAATATGTAACAAATAGTTTAATATTATATAAATATATAAAAAATATAATAAAATTACAATTTAATAATATTAAAAAACCAAAAATTATTTTAAGATGTCTGAAACTAGTTAATTTTATTTAAAGATAAAGAATCATATAATATAAAAGGTCTATTAAGTAACTGTTCAATATGTCCTGGGTAAGAAAAAAAAGGAGGTTTTAAAAATGCTAATCTTCTGTTAGGTTATTATATGTTAATCTAATTCAAATCAAAAGTAGAATTATGTTTTAAAAACTAAAACAATTGAATTAGGCTTAAAGAGTATAAATTGTTTAAACCCTTGAAATCCAATTATTTTTTGTTCGGAATAGATGAAATCAAAACGTAACTCTTTTTTTTTCATCTATGTTAATAATAAGCATGTGTCTTTTTGGGTAAATTTTCTATCTAGCACCATTTACACTTTTATTTTCCTAACTAGCACCCTTTTGTTTTTATTTCCCTATTTAACATCCTTTTGTTTTTATTTCCCTATCTAGCACCCTTTTATTTTTTATTTCCCTATCTAGCACCATTTCAAAAATAAATAAAATAATAATAAATTATTATTTTTTGATAATTTTAATTTTGAATGCATTAAAAAATAAGTATTTTTAATGTTTAAAATAGTTAGAAATATAATTAATGAATAAAGAAATGAGTTTTTACAAAATAAAAAAAAGTAATAAATTAAAAATGCTTAGTTTAAAATTATTTTTTTAATAATGAATAAAATAAAAAATTAAATCCGACAACAACATAAAAGTTGAATCTATAAACATAAATTAGTATTTTTATTATTATTATTGATGATGTAATCATGTTAATTTCAAGTAAAAAATACAGAACATAATTATAAAAAAACCAAAGTCAATTAGTATTAATTAATAGTGGACACACAAATAATATTGAAGTGTTACACTTAATGCTTAAAAATGAGAAGAAAAAAATGCAAAAATAAATAAGTATAAAAAATAAAAACAACAATAAAAAAATAAACAATGACAGAAAAAAACAATAACTAAAAACATATAAGATATAAAATAAAGGAAAAACAAAATAAGATATGTAACAACGTGCCTTTTTAAAAAGCCAACAGAAACATTCTTCCCACCACAATACCATTTTTTTTGGTTTTTCTTCTTTCTCTCTCTCCATATTCTCTTCTCTCCCTCTCTCCTAATTTTCTCTCCCAAACTTCATCTATTTTAGAATCTGATCATACCACGCTGTAGCAGAGGAGTTAAGAAACATTTCTACCCGATCAGATTTTCAAACAGAGTAAGTTCATTTTTACTCTAAATATCCTTTGTTCTCTGTTTTTCCTTAGGATTTAGTCATCAATCTTGGTGGGGTCAGTTGAGAAGTTTAATCCTCTCAACTTATTCTATTATATACTGAAATTTTGTTCTGTTTGGATAATTTGCATTAGGCCCGTAAATCTTGAAGCTTATCCAAACGGTGGGGAATAAAATTCTAAAAGTTGCTTGGAAAGCAAGCAATTGAGGTAAGGGAAGCTAAATTTAATTTTTAATAGCACCCTAGGATAGAAGATCTGAATGCGGAAGGGACGTGGTCCCAATATTCAATATTTTGTGTGTTTATTTATATTGGGTTGTTTGTTTATATATTACTTAAATTTGTGGAAATATTGGGTTTTGATGATTTAGTATTAATTTGTTATTTTTTTTATGTCAAATAAACTTTTGAATATTGTGGATAACTTTTTGAATAATATTGTATGACAGAATGGTATGAAATTGAATTCATACATTTGGGATAATGTATGGACTGATAGTTGCTGTGTATTAAGTATTGATGCCTATGTGGTAACAGAGATTTCTGAGCTTCACTGATGATCTAAGTCACATAGACTAAGATATCAGGTGGTGAGAAGCTGATGGGGGAGTTCATGCACACCGTGACATATGAGATGCACGACTTGGGTTGTATTGAACTTACCCTGATCATTTCTGTTGGATTCGCTGGTAATCTTTGGATCAGGTGTTAGTCTCTGGTAGGACTTACTTAATACGGGTCTTCCGGAAGACGTTGTTTGTTGAATATTCTGGATGTGTAGATCCATGTGAGATCTATGTGATTGTTTATTGTTGAGGTTTGATGAAAATTGAATAATTTGAGAAATTGATCATGTAATTTGGTTTTCTCTTTTGATTTAATTGTGTATATTATAAAATTCTATTTTAACAAGCTTACCCTTGCTTTTCTTGCTGTGTTTAAACTACGATGACTATACTATGTACACGAGCAGATGACCATACAGGTGCAGGAGAGCCTTAGAGGTTACAGAGTTTTATTTTGAGCTGTGGATATGTAAATATTTGTATTTCTATAAATCCTAATCATGTATTAGAAATGTTTTGAAAAACTCCAAGTTTGTATAGAAACTGGTAGAACTTTTATTATAATAGTTATATGTAAATTATGGGGTGTTACAAGATAAATATACAAGATATAAAAAAAAATCCAAACAAGATAAAAATAAGAGATATAAGACGATACTAAATAAGTAGATGTTGATCATAAAAAGAAAAATAAATGAAAGATGATCATTTATTTAATATTTTCTTCAATGGTACATTAAATAGTTTGTGTGAAATGAAACATAATTAAGGACGAGAAAAACACAATCCAATAATGTTGGGACATGTTTTTTTTTTTGTTCGATCATGTTGTTATCTTATGTCAATATCAGTCCTTATTTGACTTGACTTAGGTCTCCCCTTTGAGGTTATTTTCATGTCAGGACTTGGGCTTAATATTTGACTGGTGTATGCAGGCCAATACTCTTCATTTTTTAGTTCCATCAAATAGTCTTTCGTAACATGAAAGATATGTTGCAATGTTGCTCTTTTTATTTTCTATATTTATTTATTTTTACATTTTTCTTCTTCTCATTTTTAAGCATTAAGTGTAGCAATTGCATTAGTTTTTTTGTGCGTTCAATGTTAATTAATACTAATTGACTTTGATTTTTTTATAATTATGTCTTGTATTTTTTACTTGAAATTAACATGATTACGTCATCAATAATAATAAAAATAAATACTAATTTATGTTTATAGATTCAACTTTTATGCTGTTGTAGAGTTTAATTTTTTATTTTCTTCATTCTTAAAAAAAAATTAAACTAAACATTTTTAATTTATTACTTTTTTATTTTTATTTTGTAAAAACTCATTTATTTATTCATTAATTATATTTCTAACTATTTTAAACATTAAAAATACTTATTTTTTAATGTATTCAAAATTAAAATTATAAAATAAAATAAATTTATTATTTATTTTTGAAATGGTGCTAGATAGGGAAATAAAAAATAAAAGGGTGCTAGATAGGGAAATAAAAACAAAAGGGTGCTAGATAGGGAAATAAAAAGAAAAAAGTGCTAGATAGGAAAATAAAAGTGTAAATGGTGCTAGATAGAAAATTGAGCCGTATTTTTAAGTTGAAAACATTAAAAATGGTAATTTTTATCTTGATAATTTCTTCCTACACTCCATACTGCCATTTGATAAAAATATAACTTTTATCTCCATAATTTCTTCCTACACCTCTATAAATGTTTTCATTCCAAAAGTACCATTTGATAAAAAAGTGAAGATTTTTTTTTTCATTTTTAAATTATATATTTCGTACACCTTCTAAACTCTAAATTTAAAATACAAATTTTATTCTAAATTTAAAGTTCATAATACAGAATTATATTCTAAACTTTAGAATTTATAATACAAATAAAATTAGAATTCAAAATAAAATCTTAATTTTCAAATTAAAAAGTTAAAAATATATTTTCTAATTTAGAATACAAAATTTAAACAAACAATACATATATTTGAAACAAAAATAATGTAAACCTTAATATCTAACAAATTCAATACAACAATCATACACATAACAAACATATCATTAGTTTGAATACAACATTTCTTACCTAAAATAAATTGTGTATTTTTTTCGTCTGATAGTTTATTTTACCATTTTTTCCGTTATTACCAACTTAAGAAATTTTGTTTCTTATTTAGTTTTTTTTATATATATACTGGTGGTATTTTTTTTATGATAATAACATTTTAATAATGAAACATATAATAGGATATTGATGATCAAATGTTGTGATTTAAAAAAAATCAAAGATAAATAGAAAATTAGTTTATAAAGAAACAAGTTATTAATGGATATAAACTATATAAATAAAAAAAGTTTTTTTACGCCATCTAGTATTAACGGTATATTTTAATGATGTCCTAGATAACCAAAACCATCAAAATGATGAATTTTTAAAAATTATTATCTATCTTAAATTAAATGATAATATAAAATTTTAAAAATTAAAACATAGCTGTACTATCATTAAAAGTTAATTGTTAGACGCAGTTGTTTATTAAAGTATTACGATGAAATATTTTGATCTCTCATTAATGATATTTTTTTCAACATTATCTTTATAACTATTATTTATAATAAAATATAGTAAGTAATTTGTGTATACGTATGCAAATATGTTTGGTCCAATAATTTTTTCTAAAAGTCATATAATTAATAAAAAAAAATTAACCTTTTATTTTATAAATATTTATCATTTATTGTTATATTTTCTAATATTCAACTTTTAAATATTTTATTAATTAACTAATAATTTAACTTCTTAAAAAATAAAAGTTAGATCATCAATTAAAATTATTTGTCAGATGCACTTCTTTCTTAAAGTAATTATACTAAAGATTTAAGTCTATGACAATCTTATCAAAACACAAATCAATGTTTTAACATTTTATTGTCAAAACACTTCATTAAAATAATTAGGAGTCTTATCAACTTTTATTGACAACTTCTTAAGTTACTACTTAGTCAATTTTAAATTTCCATAAGTATTTTATTTTCATTGCAGTTATCATTTAATATAAGTCATACTAAATATGGTAGAGATGGAAGGAACATTCCTTTATTAATCTACGATATAATATCACATTGCAGGTTCTGTTACTATTACTTTATAATTCTATCACATGATATATATTTGTTCTAATCTAAGAAATTTTCTCCAGTATTTTGATTTTTTTAGTTCGTCTATTATGTTATGATTATTGTAGAAGTAATTTTTTAAAAACTTTTAAAATAAAATGTTATAATAGTATTATTAATTTTAATAGTTACAACGCTTACAGGTCCCGATGATTATACCAATTATTTATATAATTTTAGATATTTCTCGTATGACTACAAATTAACATTATAAAAAAAGTTTAAATATAATGAATTTTTATTTACTCTAAAATTTACTTGATTTTTGTGTTTTTTATTTTATTTTGTCATTGATGAGCATATATTTATTCACACTCACTAGCCTTATTCATAGATTATTGGACTATAATAATAAATAAATCCATTGTTTTAATTAATATTCTTATAATTGGGTTTATTTGGGCCTTAACTATTATTATTGTTAATTTTGTCTTTTTAGAGTAAATTATCGAGAGGAAACATCTTTGTGAATGGGCCAAATATGCAAAAGTCCAAGTTGCTTCTTGAACCAAAACAGACAAAATATTTTGAGGAGAAGAAAGAGAAAATAAAAGCTACAAGATTCCAGAAACAGAATTGGAAGCAAATCTTCTGCAACATAAAAAGAATTATGGAAAGTAAAACGGTTTAGAAAATCTAAACTGCAATATTTTCCCAAGATATTTGGAGCAGAAAAGCCTATAAAAGGACACAAGCATCAAAGAGAAAAGAGAGAGTTTCATAACGTTTTCTTAGTTTATTTTCTTCTTAGTAATTCTTTTGTTTTGCCTCCGCATGGAAGGCTAAACCTTTTTGGTTGATTCTTTTGTAATTCCCCATTGAGTTCTGAGGTTTTGTTCAATAAAAGTTTCGATTTTTAATTCTCTATAGCAGTTGTTTTATTGTCTAATCTCCTGGAAAACTGGTTTTTGTGAGAGGTTGTACTTGAATGCGTGATTGAGGGTCTTCATTATCTCAAACTTTGGTTTCTTAGTTAGTTCGCATTATTCTAATTAATTTATTGGGCGCATGATTCAAGGGAGAGGAGGTAAGCATTCTCATGGAGTATACGCATGGAACAAAATGGGTATTGATTAAACTAGTAGACGCATGCTTTACTTGGTGAGTTTCAGTTGAATCAGATCGGCGCATGTTCAATTTGGTTTAGCTCTGTTGGAGGATTGAGAAAAGATTAATTTGAGAACCTGTGAAGAATTCAACGGTGGAAGAACTTGGGATCAACCGCTTTTTATTTGCTATTTTAATCTCTTTTATATTTTTTGCACAACTATCTCAAACATTATACTATTATCTCTCTAGTGTTAGACAAGTCTACGCTAGAATCATATTAATTTGACAGCAAAACGACAACTATCAAATTTGGCGTCGTTGCCGGGGAATTCAATTTGATTTTGGTTATCAAGTTTTTCTTTCTTATCTGCATAATTTTTTTTTCCCAATTTTTTTGTTCTGCATATTTAACCTTTATTTTCTTCCTTTTAGTTTTTATTTATTTATTATAGCAATAAAAAAACGAAAAATAAAATAAAAAAATAAAAAATCTAATATTTAGGATATCTGTTATTTTATTTTATTTTTATTTGTTTTTATTTTCTTTATTTATATTTTTATCTTTATTTTTTTTATTTGTTTTATTTTCTTTCTTTATATCTTTTATCTTTATTTTGTTTTGATTTTATTTTATGTCATATATCTTTTATCTTTATTTTATTTTTTTTGTTTTTATTTTATTCCTTTATATCTTTTATCTTTATCTTATTTTGCCTTTATTTTATATATTTTCTTTTTTTAGTTATTTCTTTTGTTTTGTTTTTGTTTACTGTTTTTATTTTCTATATTTTATTTATTTTTACATAATATTTTTTTTTCTTTTTTCTTTTTTTTCTCTCTAACTATTTTTTTTAAAGCATTAAGTGTAGCATTTGCATTAGTTTTTATTTTTAAATTGAAAGCAATTCAGGGAAGACTCTGGCTAGGAAAGACTTGGTTTTTAAGTTTGTCCGCTTGTGACTCACCTCTCTTTCCTGGGAGTTTACTTGGTTTGCTTTTCAATTAAAAAAAAAAAAGTTTGCTCTGAGGCGTCTAATAGGTGTTGGTGTCCATTACATATCTCCCCTGTTTTCAATTCTAAAATGGAAAGGAAATTAGCTGAACAAATTTACAATTATGATAATCATTGTGAGCCATATTTGCAGCAATCTTCACAGTTTTATAAGCAGTTTTTACAGCAATGTGAACCCTACTTTCAACAGCCTCAAAATTATAATTCATATTATCAACAATGTGAGCAGCCTTTGCAACAATGTGAACCCTACTTTCAACCGCCTCAACATTATAATTCATATTATCAGTAATATGAACAGCCTCTGCAGCAATGTGAACCTCACTTTCAGCAGCCTCAACGTTATAATCCATATTGTCAACCGTCTTATGAGCAACCTCAACAACAATCATATTATCAGCAAAACTATTTTGATGAAAGTCAAACATCTTTTCAACCATTTGTGCAAACTGATAATACTCATCGTAATCTTGAAGAACCAACTTTAGAGGAGTTGATGAGGAAAATGACGGAGAGTAACACAAAATTTCAAGAATGGGCGGCTGACAAATATCCAATTCAAAAGGAAGAACCAAGGCAAATGAAGGAGATCAACATGAAATATGATCAAGAATGGGCGGCTAACAAGATTGCAATTCAAAAGGAAGAACCAACTTTAGAGGAGTTGGTGAGGCGGATGGAGGAGATGAACATGAAATATGATCAAGAATGGGAGGCTAAAAAAATTCTAATGCAAAAGGAGGCTGATGTTATAACAAGAAGAGAGAAAATTGATCAAATGATTGGAGAGATTGCAGATTATGTTCAAGAGATGAAATCACCTCATGATCCAGATATAACTCTTGATCCAGGCACTGATGGAATGTCTAACCTTGAAGCACCTACCTCTGCCATAGACACTTTCGAAAAGAAGTGGGGCATATCAACTGTTTTTAAAGTTAATCCGAATGATTTGCATGAAGCCAACCTAGCTGAACCTAAGATTGCTACACCATTGAATGCTACTGTCCAACCTCTACTGATGGAGGAGAAATCATTGCTAAATCATGAGGAATTAAAAGTTGTGACATGTGAAGATCATTTAGTGCATCACATAAACATTGAGGATGAAAATGTGTTTGAGTTTTTAGGAGATTTTAACTTCTCCAATCCAATTAAATGTACAGATGTTGAGATAGAATGCACTAACTCTTGTGATGCAGGTCTTGATAGAGAAGTTGTTGATACTGCTATACTTGCCGAATCTAGTGAAAAAGATTGTGCACTAGCAGATGGCTCTGACATAGTTTTGGAGGTAATACAAGAAGAGGAAGAGCAGATGTCACCCATCCTTCAAGTAGACACTTCTAGTGGAGAAGAAGATGATATTATTCTTCCATCCTTAAAGCTTCAAAGAATACAACCTCCACTATTTAAGGTGAAGCCCATATCACTCATTCCATCATCTCCACTGGCTACACCTTCTATCATAATTGCAACGTTTGAAAGCAGCCTTTACCAGCCACCACCACCTCCTAACTTAGATTTCATTCCATCTCCCACCCCAACTAGACTGTCTACCCTAGCTAGACTGTCTAACCTTAGATCACTACCCTTAGACGATCCCCAAATAGCTAACCATATCAGATCGTCTATGATGAATAAATTTTTGTCTTCCATCTATACTTTAGAAAGTACCATCATCCATTCATGGAAGAAACTATACCATTTCACACGCCCTCCAGACCTACCCCAGTTCCATCCACTATTTCAAGGCTTCTTCAACATAATATTTTTGTTACATAGTTTACCAAGGTACTGCATGCTTTGGTTAGACAATCCAGCTGATAGTGTTTCTACACCACTGTGGATGAAGAGTCTTGGCTTATACTGTAGAGGGGATGGTTGAAACAGCTGCGACTGCCACTTCCCTCAAGCTGAATGAGGGAGTACTTCTTCTCTCACTTTTATTATACACATCTTTTTATTGATTTTACACTGAGGACAATGTATGATTTAAGTGTGGGGGAGAAGAATCATAGTTTAGGATTTATCTTTTGTTGATTTATTTTTGTGTTTTTTGTTTTTCTTTTAATTGTTTGAATTTCTTTTTGCTTCTGTTAAAATAAATTAGCTTTTTTATGATTGTCTAATGGCTGACATGTTTTATAATTCTTGAAAATCTTGGTTTCTTGATCTCTGTTGTTTGGATTTTCTTAAAAATTGATAAATAAGTTGGTTATGAGAAATTTTGGGTTGAATCTTTTGATAGAATGTCCCTAGTGAGTTTTGAGCCTTAATTGATATATCATTTAATACTCTTTTTAGTGTGTTTTCACTCATGTTTGCTTATACTCTATAACTTAGCTTGATTCTTTGTTTTACAACTGTGATTTACATGTATGAATTGATATGATTGAGGCATTCTTTGTTTAAATTAACCCACTAGCCATATTAGCCTACCTTTATGATAATCCATTTGTTAACCCCTTGAGCCTATAGCCTTTTTCTTATTTTTAACCCTCATTACAAGCCTCAAAACAAAAAAAAACAAAAAACCATGTTTGTCCCTACCTTAGAAGATAAAGGAGCTTTGAAATTATTTGGGAACAGGTTTTTGAATAAGTGTGGGGGTGTATCTCATTTTCATAATTTACCTCTTCAGTTTTAAAGAAAAAAAAAGAAAAAAAAGGGTAGAAAAAAAAGGAATACAACAAGAAAAAGAAAAGCAAAGCAAAATAAAGAAAATAATAATGGATCCTCTAATACATTGGATTGACTTTCTATTATATGAAAAAATGATATCTTGAAATAAAAAGAGGAGTTGAATTGTCATAATACTTACACTTGTTTTTAGACCTATGCTCTATTGCTCCTTTGTTTTTCTATGGTTTTTAAGCCTATTTTCCCACTTTTTACCTACCTTTACCTTAGCCTCATTACATCCCTTATGAAGACCTCTTGATCTTTGATTGCATGTTTTTTTCGATTGTTATGAATATTAGAGTCTTGCTAAGCATATGGTAGTGTTTGTCTGCATGGGTGCTGAGTGTAAATACAAACTCAAAACACTTGAGAGTAGGAGAGTGTCCAGTGAAGTTCTGTCAATTTTGATTCAACCTTCGATTTTAATTATCTGCTTGTATATTAAAATATAGGAATTTTCGTTCACATTTTTTTTGATTCCTTGATTTCTTGAAATTATATCATGTCTTTCATTATGAATTCTTAGAATTTTCTATTTGTTATTTGCATTTTTTTTCTTTTCTTTTTAAACCTTAGAATGTTTAGCCCGGGAGTGCAAAAGGATAAGTGTGATCTTATTTAGGTTAATTAAGAAAAGTGACTAACTTTATTATATACTTAAATTTAGTTATGTGTTTTTATAACTTTTTTCAAAATAAGATAAATTAATTTTATCTTTCAATATAATTTTATGTTAAAATATATAAATATGAATGAAATGTGGTCACAAATTCCAAAAATCTCATTAAATGATTGTTTGTTGTATGAAATAGATGTTAATTGATGAAAAATGTTTTTATCAATTTGAAAAGTAGTTGATAAAGTTCGAAATCAGGTGATAAGAAGTTTATCCAACACACCAATTTAACAAACTCTTTATTACGAAGTGGACTTTAAGCCTAACTCAACCCCATAAAACCGGCTCATAGGGTTGAGGTTTGCACCCACTTATATACAATGAAAGGCTCTAATCTCTAGTCGATGTGGGATCTCCAACACCCCCCCTCACGCCCAGACTGCCAACTCGTGCGTGAGACTATATATTTTGGGTGGTTCGATAGCGGGTGGCACGATAGGCCCAACACAAACACTCGCTAGGATAGACTGAAAATGGCTCTGATACCATAATAACACGGTAGCCACTTTTAAGTTGTCTAACAGAGCAGAAACGGTGCCGCCAAATGAACGTAGAATGATCTGTGATAGAGAAGAGTGAACCGACAAAGGCACACAATTGAGATAGGCACAACTTTGGAGAAGAAAGTAAAGAAATTAGAAAAACTTGTATTACGTGTGTTTCATTACAAAAGTGCATAAGATAGAAAGGAAGACTCTTCCTTATAGAGTTGGGCCTAAGGGTTACAATTAACAGAACCTAATGGGCCATAACTAAGAAACTGTTATAACAAAAAGTAAATAAAAACTGTTATTATTAAATAACAGAAACTACTACTGTTATCACCCCCTCTCAAGCTGGGAACAGATGTTTTTCATTCCCAGCTTGCATACAAGCTCTTTGAAGGTAGAAGGATGGAGAGGTTTGGTGAGGATGTCAGCGGTTTACATGGCAGAGGAGATCGGAAGTAATTTGAGAAGTCCTGTATTGAGCTTTTCTCTGACGATGTGACAATCGATTTCGATATGTTTGGTGTGTAAGAAATTATGTATATTAATTTCTATAAAGTGACTCACATGACTTAGAGTTTGGGCTTTGGGCCCAAATATGATTTAATAATAATAATAGAATAAAGGCCCATTGGTTAATGTGAGAAATATATATCTGATGATATACCTAATGAAAACCTACATCTGATGGAGATTGGGTACTAAAGGCTATAGGGTTCTGTCTCTGCAAATAATAGTTGTCTCACTGTTAACCATCACGAAAGTGTGAGACAAGAACGGAATTGCAAGAGATAGATTGGGATAAAGGAGATAAAGTAACTGCTCAATTAGGATCACTCATGGATCAAGGTAAGTGCCTATTCCTTCTTGGTTGTATGATTGTGTGAGAATCATGATATGATAAGATCTATTTGTGAACATAAATTGTATGTGTTCAATTACGTTTATTCATGTTTTGACTTACATGTGGTATCAGAGCCTTGTTGCTCATTTTTTGTGATTCTCCATTAATGTTTTTCCAAAATTTGAAGAACTCTAATTTTAAAAATTATTCCCAATTTAAGAACCCTAATTTAAAATTAGGGTTTATAAATTAAGGTTTTCATTCCTCTATGATAGTTCCCTAATTGTCTTAAACCATCAAAATTAAAAAACCCTAATTTTAATTAATTCCAATTAAAGAACCCTAATTTTAAAATTAGGGTTTATGGATCCACGTCATTAACGGTGTAAAATGCTTTTGGATTCAAAAGGTTTTACGATAAATGTGGAAAGGGAAAGTGAACCCTTTACGCTAATGCAGAAACCATTGCATGATGCGTTTCCTGCACCTTAGATTAAAGCTTAAATTCATTCCTGCACCTATTGAATTTAATTAATAATTTATGTTAATTCATGTGGGGTAGCATTTTGGTCATTCCTGCACCTTACGTCATTGGCTGCATGCATTTTATTGTGAATAATGTGGGGTAGCATTTTGGTCCCAATTTTTTTTAATTCAACTTTACGTCAAATTTTTTATTTATTTATTATATTTGTAATGTAATTTTAATGAAATTTTATTATGTCATAATGTAATGCAATTTACATTTAAATTAAAGTTTAATTAATTAATTAAAAGTGAGTAGCGAAAAATTAATTTTTTTCTGTTTATGTATTATTTTATTATTATTTTTTTTAATGTAATTTAATTTGCATTAAATTAAAGTTTTAATGATTATGTTCATTAAATTAAAGTTTAATTAAAGTTTTAATGAAATTTTATTATATTTTAATATAATTTTATTTGCATTAAATTAAAGTTTAATTAAAGTTTTAATGAAATTTTGTTATATTTTAATATAATTTTATTTGCATTAAATTAAAGTTTAATTAAATTTGTAATGAAATTTTATTATGTCATAATGTAATTTAATTTGCATTTAAATTAAAGTTTAATTAATTGATTGAAAGTGAGGAATGAAAAATTATATTTCCGCTTTATGTATTTAATTTTAAATTGAAAATTTGGAATTACTTGTATGATGGATTTGTAATCACCAAAGTGATCAAATCTTTAAGTTTTATTTAATTCCAAATTATGGATGATGAAATTTTATTTCTATTAATGATATTATTTATGGAATTATTTGTATGATAGATTTGTAATCACCAAAGTGATCAAATCTTTAAGTTTTATTTAATTCCAAATTATGGATGATGAAATTTTATTTCTATTAATGATATTATTTATGGAATTATTTGTATGATAGATTTGTAATCACCAAAGTGATCAAATCTTTAAGTTTTATTTAATTCCAAATTATGGATGAATTTTATTTCAATTAATGATATAATTTCTGGAATTATTTGTATGATAGATTTGTTAATCACCAAAGTGATCAAATCTTTAAGTTTTATTTAATTCCAGATTACTGATAAATTTTATTCCAATTACCTATAGAATGGATGCTAAATTATGAAGTATATGGGTAAATGGAAATTCATTATTATAGGGCATTATGGATCACCCAAAGGTTGATTAGTTGTCCTTACAATTAATGGATATGATTGTTGGTAGTGAGTGTGTGTTATTAGTTTTGCTTGTATATCCAAAGATAACAAGTGTTTCTAGTTAATGCATACATCTTGCCAAATAAGTTAATACTATTAGCATCATTATGTTTTGTGTATTAATGGATCTCCCAAAGGAGAACATTAGTATACATATAATGTTCTCTGAATCTGTATAGTATGTTTAGTTTATGACTCGAAGTATTAATGTTAAGCATGTGTGATTGCAGTATCTGTTCCTGTAGCCTTATGTTCGCAGGTTACGTATGTTCCAGTCTTTAGTGCTTATTATGTATGTTTTGAATCAAACTTAACTGAAGTTCCACATAATTCTTGGTGGATTGATTCTGGATGCACAACTCATGTTTCTAACATGATGCAAGGATTCCTTTCAACCCAAACCATAAAGCCAAATGAAAAGTTTGTCTTCATGGGAAATAGAGAGAAGGTTCCAGTGGAAGCAGTCGGGACTTATCGTTTAATCCTCGACACTGGATTTTATTTAGACCTGATGGATACTTTTTACGTACCTAGTATATCTAAGAATTTAGTATCATTGTCTAAACTTGATGTTGCCGGATACTCTTTTAAATTTGGGAATGGATGTTTCAGTTTATATCAGCGTACCCATTTGATTGGATCTGGTACTCTTTATGATGGATTGTATAGATTGAATCTCGATAATCTATATGCTGAAACTCTTATGACCTCGCATCATGATGTTGGCATTAAACGAAGTTTGGTGAATGAATGTTCTGCTTTCTTATGGCACAAACGTTTGGGACATATTTCCAAGGAAAGAATGGAGAGATTGGTAAAGTATGAAATACTTCCAAGTTTGGATTTTACTGATCTGAATGTATGTGTGGATTGTATTAAAGGCAAACAAACAAAACACACAAAGAAGGGAGTCACAAGAAGTACTCAGCTTCTTGAAATTATACACACTGATATATGTGGACCTTTTGATGCAAGTTCTTTCAATAAAGAAAGGTATTTTATCACTTTCATTGATGATTTTTCACGTTATGGTTATGTCTATTTACTGCATGAAAAATCGCAAGCGGTGAATGCCTTGGAAGTTTATATAAATGAAGTGGAAAGGCAATTAGACAGAAAGGTGAAAATTGTCAGGTCAGATAGAGGTGGTGAATATTATGGAAAATATGATGAAAGTGGACAACACCCTGGTCCGTTTGCTAAGTTCCTTGAGAGACGTGGTATTTGTGCTCAATACACAATGCCAGGTACACCACAACAAAATGGTGTTTCAGAAAGGCGTAATCGAACCTTAATGGATATGGTTAGGAGCATGTTAAGTAAGTCAACTGTACCTGTTTCATTGTGGATGTATGCTTTAAAAACTGCCATGTATCTATTGAACAGGGTTCCTAGTAAGGCAGTTCAAAAGACACCTTTTGAATTATGGACAGGAAGGAAACCCAGTTTGAGACACTTGCATGTTTGGGGATGTCAGGCAGAAGTTAGAATATACAATCCGCAAGAGAAGAAATTGGATGCAAGAACAATCAGTGGATATTTCATTGGTTATCCAGCAAAGTCGAAAGGGTATATGTTTTACTGTCCTACCCATAACACACGAATTGTTGAATCTGGAAATGCACGGTTCATTGAAAATGGTGAAACCAGTGGGAGTGATACTTCACAAAATGTGGAGATTAAGGAAGTTAGAGTACAAGTTCCTTTAACTAGTACATTTACTTCAAGTATTGTTGTTCCTAATGTAGTTGAGTCACTCAACGATGAAGAAGAACAACAAATTAATGATCATGAAGAAAACAATGAACCCGTAGTAGAACAACCACAAGAAATAGTATTAAGAAGATCTCAAAGAGAAAGAAAGTCTGCTGTTTCGAATGATTATGTGGTTTATCTACAAGAGTCAGAAAATGACTTAAGTATTGATAATGATCCAGTTTCATTTTCAGACGCCGTCAATGATGATAATTCTGATAAGTGGTTAGATGCCATGAAAGATGAGCTTAAATCAATGGCACAGAATGATGTATGGGACCTTATAGAATTGCCAGAAGGATGCAAGAGAGTCGGGTGTAAATGGGTCTTTAAGACTAAACGTGACTCTCATGGCAATATCGAACGTTACAAGGCCCGACTTGTTGCCAAAGGTTTTACTCAAAAGGATGGCATTGATTATAAGGAGACATTTTCACCTGTTTCTAAGAAAGATTCCTTTAGAATTATCATGGCATTAGTAGCTCATTATGATCTTGAGTTGCATCAGATGGATGTCAAAACTGCTTTTCTGAATGGGGATTTAGAAGAGGATGTTTATATGGACCAACCAGTGGGGTTCATTGAAGAAGGAAAGGAACACATGGTGTGTAAACTTAAGAAATCAATATACGGGCTTAAACAGGCTTCTGGGCAATGGTATCTTAAGTTCAATGATACTATTGTGTCCTTTGGGTTTAAGGAAAACATCGTTGATCGGTGTATATACCTGAAGATCAGTGGGAGCAAGTTTATATTCCTGATTCTGTATGTTGATGATATCTTGCTTGCAACTAATGATCTTGGTCTATTAAGTGAGACTAAGAAGTTTCTCTCTAATAACTTTGAGATGAAAGATATGGGTGAGGCATACTATGTGATAGGAATTGAAATATTCCGTGACAGATCACAAGGACTGTTAGGTTTGTCTCAGAAAGCATATATTAATAAAGTTTTAGAGAGATTCAGAATGGATAAATGTTCGACATCTCCTGTTCCAATACAGAAAGGAGACAAATTTAGTCTCATGCAATGTCCAAAGAATGACTTGGAACGGAAACAGATGGAGAATATACCTTATGCATCTATTGTTGGGAGTTTAATGTATGCTCAAACTTGTACACGACCAGATATTAGTTTTGCAGTTGGTATGCTTGGTAGATATCAGAGTAATCCAGGATTAGATCATTGGAAAGCTGCAAAGAAAGTTTTAAGATACTTGCAAGGAACGAAAGATCACATGCTTACTTATAAAAGATCTGATCACCTTGAGGTGATTGGATATACAGATTCAGATTTTGTTGGCTGTGTGGATACACGAAAGTCTACATTTGGTTATGTGTATCTTTTAGCCGGAGGAGCGATTTCATGGAAAAGTGCGAAGCAGTCAGTCATCGCTGCGTCCACTATGGAGGCTGAATTTGTGGCATGCTTTGAGGCCACAGTTCAGGCTAATTGGTTGCGGAATTTTATTTCAGGACTTGAAATTATTGACAGTATTGCCAAGCCGCTGAAAATTTATTGTGATAACTCCGCAGCAGTCTTCTTTTCTAAAAATGACAAGTATTCCAAAGGTGCTAAACATATGGAATTGAAATACTTTGCCGTTAAAGAAGAAGTTCAGAAACATAAAGTGTCAATAGAACATATTAGCACTGATCTTATGATTGCTGACCCTTTAACAAAAGGGTTACCGCCCAAAACATTTACTGGTCATGTTGTAAATATGGGCATTATGTTTACTAGTGAATTATGAATGTTGTTAATGCTTATTTGACATTCTGAGCTCATTGATAAATAAAGTTTCTGAAATTTATGTTGTTTTCTACTTTATGTATATGCATGCAAATTATGTTATTATGGTGTGGAAAACAAATTATGTTGTTATTGATGACAATGACATTATGTTTGAACCAATTATGTATTTCTCACTATAAAGTCATATTAAGGAGAAAGAATGATATAGTAGTACATGGAAGGAAATGTGTTGATTCAAATGACATGTAATCGCCATGACTCTTATTATTTCTGTATTCTTGATTATGAATAATGATAAAACCAATTTATGTAAGGCCTTTTAAATGCGCATTTATGTCATTATTAAATCATGAAAGTATTATAACTCATATGAGTCAAGTGGGAGAATGTAAGAAATTATGTATATTAATTTCTATAAAGTGACTCACATGACTTAGAGTTTGGGCTTTGGGCCCAAATATGATTTAATAATAATAATAGAATAAAGGCCCATTGGTTAATGTGAGAAATATATATATGATGATATACCTAATGAAAACCTACATCTAATGGAGATTGGGTACTAAAGGCTATAGGGTTCTGTCTCTGCAAATAATAGTTGTCTCACTGTTAACCATCACGAAAGTGTGAGACAAGAACGGAATTGCAAGAGATAGATTGGGATAAAGGAGATAAAGTAATTGCTCAATTAGGATCACTCATGGATCAAGGTAAGTGCCTATTCCTTCTTGGTTGTATGATTGTGTGAGAATCATGATATGATAAGATCTATTTGTGAACATAAATTGTATGTGTTCAATTACGTTTATTCATGTTTTGACTTACATGGTGCGCTCGTGAAAGACCTGGTTAGATGCAATCTGTATGGCAGATTGGCTGTCACAATATAGGGTTGAAGGAGTGATGAAAGGGACGTGCAGGTCTTGAAGAAGAAAGGTCAGTCACTGAAGTTCACAGGTAGTGGCAGCAAGGACTCTATATTCTGTTTCAAAGGAGCTTTTGGATATGGTTTGTTGCTTTTTGGATTTCCATGATATGAGAGATTCACCCAAAAAAAAAAACAGAAAAGCCAGTGACAGATTTTCTTGAATCAGGACATGTCGCCCAATCTGAATCACTATAGGCCTTTAAATGCATGGAGCTAATGCTGGATAAAAAAATACCAGATCCAGGATTACCTTTAAGGTATCTTAGAATGCGAAAGGCAGCTTGATTATGGTTGTTGGTGGGTGCAGAAACAAATTGACTTAGATTGTGAACACTGAAAGCAGTGTCAGGCCTGGTGTTGGTTAGATAAATCAAACGTCTAATAAGTCTGCGATAAGCCGAGGCTTCGTCACCATTCAGCGGAGTTCCTTCAGTGATGGAAAGCCGAGATGAATGTGCCATGGGAGTGGGCATAGGGGAACAATTCTGCATGCCTGTTTCATGTAGGAGATCAATGGTGTATTTTCTTTGACTGAGGTGTATTTTCTGTTGCGGGCGACTTCAAGGCCTAAGAAATAAGTGAGATCACCCAGATTCTTGATCTTAAAATGTTGGTCCAGCAGGTTGGTGATGTGAAGAATTTCAGCTTTGTCATTGCCAATCAACACAATATCATCCACATAGACAAGTAATGCAGTTGTATTAGAACCGGAATGTTTTAAAAATAAGGAGTGGTTTGCATTAGATATAGTGTATTTATTCGAAATTAAGAAGGATGATAGCTTTGCATACCATTGTATGCCAGCCTGGCGAAGCCCATAGAGAGACCTTTGAAGTTTGCAAACACGGTTGGAGTGGGGAAGAACAAGACCAGGAGGTGGTTTCATATAGACTTCTTCAATCAAGTCACCATGTAAGAAAGCATTGTTGACGTCAAGTTGAGTGAGGGTCCAGTTATTGGCAGCAGCAATTGCTAAGAGCAGCCGAAGAGTGGTTAATTTGGCAACAGGGGCAAAGGTATCTAGAAAGTCAAGGTCTTCTAATTGGGTGTAGCCTTTAGCTACTAGGCGAGCTTTATATCTTTCTATGGTTCCATCAGACCTATGTTTGATCTTATAAATCCAGCGACAGCCAATGGCGGTTTTGCCAGGGGGTAGAGATGTCACGATCCATGTGTTGTTAGTGGCTAGAGCATGTAATTCATCTTTCATGGCTTGCTGCCAGCAACTGTGCTTAGAGGCCTCAGTGTAATTGCGTGGTTCCGTGTGAGATGAAATAGAAGAAATAGTGTGTTTAAAGTTGGGTGATAAGGAGTGATATGAAATGAAATTACAAAAAGGGTATTTAGTACTTACATTGTTTGTGAGCGGTAATTCAGTTTGAAAGTCTTCTAGGTATGTAGGAGGTCGTCTTGGACGTGTGGAGCGTCTTAGGTATGCATCCAGACCGACTTCAAGAGGAGGAGGTGCATCCAGAACAATTTCAGGAGGATGATAGATCTTAAATGAATCTGATATCATATTGAAAAATAAACTTTTTAAGTCTAACTCAATATCATAAAAACGACTTATAAGGTGAGATTTGCACTTACTTATTTATTATGAAATGTTTTAATCTACAACAATTCTCATGTTATTTCTCTTTATTTCAAAATAATATTTAACAAAACATCTACTTAAAGAGATTTTGACCCATTTAATATTTTTTTATTACAACTTAGCTTAACTCACTCTATATTTTTTGTACTGCAGCGTCGAGTACAACCTGTCTAGACAAAAAAATTTTATCTAAACTTGCAACTTAGCTTCCCTCAATTAGGATCAAGCACCACTCTATTAACTTCTTTTTAACAAGGATTGAATCTACCTCAGGTACCTTATTAGTTTTTATATATAAAACATCAATATTTTTACCACACAACTCCGACACAAGTCTAGCTTTAAATTGATTTTTCAAAACTTTTGAGCATTAATTGTTCAGTTTATGACATTTTTTTTAATGTACGAGTGATATCTTTTCTTAAAATTGATGTGTTTTTTCTCATCAACATTTTATTTGAACAAATTAATATTCAACTTATTGACTAATTTTTTAATTTAAATTTAAAATAACCAGTCACGTATTTTAATAAAAGTAGTTTATGAGTAGAATAGATAATACTCTTCATTAATTTAATTGTAACAGATACAATTGTTTTTTCCCACTTGGATTTTTAGTTTGATACATTTGAAAAAGTCAGAGTGACAGCACATCTTGACCTCTCCAAATGTTGAAGTGTGATTCCCTCCTATATTAACATTTGGCCACCTTCCATATTTTGCTTCTTCTCATAGGCTTTTGAATCTGTCTCAAATGAAAAAATAATAAAAATTAAACCACACTTCTACTTCAAAATTCTTTACATTATCGTGTTCAGAGTTGACAAAGCTTAACCAACCAAGGTATCCAAGTGTACATAAAAAAATAAGAAGAAAAATGATTCTAAAAAATAAATCTATTTTATATTTTATATTAAAAAATTAGAATTATATAACTTTTTTACAAATTAACTTTATTAAATTTTTCTTTTAAAATATCAAAAAACCTATCTCTTGTTTATTTTAGTTAATCAATTATAAGCTGTTGACTTTCTTTCATCGAATATGTACCAATTGGAACATAATAAAAAAAACAATGAAACAATCAAATAACACAACTTATTATGCTTTATTAAAAAAATAATTTAAGTTTGTAGGTATGTCATGATGACATCATACTAAGAACAAATCAGCTAATTTTGTTGGCGACTTTGTATCATAAATTGCATTAAACACATGGACATGGTAATGTTTTGTATATAATATTAATATTAATTATGTATATAATATTAACTTCATCATATGACTACCAAAACCAGCCACTAACTTCCATATTATCATATCCAAATTTTATTAACATTGTCAACAAAATCCAGACTCGTTATTGTTTTATTAGTTATAATTACAAACATCAAAACAACAGAATTTTAAAATGTTTTTAGTATTTAATATTTTGCATACACGAAACTTGATTTTCATACGATCATATTTTGCATGAATTGTGAGAATACATCCACTAGCATCTTTCCAAAAAAGTTCTCTGCTATTTTCTTTGTCTTTGTTCTTTAATACTTGTATTTTTGCAACCAGTTGTAACTGTCCACTTTTAGTTACTTTTTCCTTTATTTATCTATAGTTCATAACAATTAATAGTAGGAATTAATTTTCTTCTTCTATCTATAGATTCATTTTTTAACTGATTTTTTTACACATTTTTTTACCCTTTTTATTTTTTTATATGGTGTTACTATGTCATTTTTATCTTCATTAACCATTTTCACTTAGTTTTTTTTTCTTTATCTTAAAAGATTAGTTGTCAAACACAAATTATGCGAATTTAAAAAAAAAATCTAAATAACAATTTTTTTTTTTTACTTTTTTATATAAAAACTTTAATTCTAGACATTATTATAAAATTTTACATCTCAACTAGCTTTATACTTTAAATAACAAGTGACTACATAAAAAATTATAAAAAATATATATAAAAAAATATGTAAGAAAATAAATTTATAGTTAAAATATTTGATAATTTTATTATAAATATACTATTTTTATTTAAATAATTAATGAAAAATAAAAAAATGTGGAAAAATATTACAAATTAATTAAAATAATGTATAATAGTTTCTCATATTAAAAAAATAAATTTAGAAAAGTAGGAGTAAGGATGGTATGCAAATTCCCATAGAAAAAGTGGAAGAGTTGTCAGTGATAAAGAAAGGAACTGTTTTTGTTGTCGTCAGCTGTATTATGTATGTATAACTTTGATCCTCGTAATGCTTTTCTCAATTTTGATAATCTTCTTCCTCAAAATATCTCTTTTACACATAACCACGTAACTTTGCTTTTCAGTTTCTCTTTCTTTTCTCCCATACTTCCACTTCAACATATCATCAAAATAATAGTTTTTTTTTTCACTAAACATGCACATCTTTATGCCATTTCTTTCACGAGCTGTATTGTTTTTTAAGCATGGTTTAGATTTTGTTCATTATGGGTTAAAATTTTAAATGTTTGTATAGAATATAAAAAACCACCAGTAGCATATTTTCTAACATGTACCTCATTATTAACTAAATTTTATTAAAATTTGTAAGTTGGTTAAATGTGAAAAGACTTGCAAATTTTGTAATTTTCATAAATTTCAATGGATGATAACTGGTGATGACAAAATATATTAGAGTTTTGGTTATTAATGGTTGGGAGAAGTGAAGAGGAGTTTGGAGGAGATGACAATGAGACAACAATGGCAGTAATGATGCATGACTCCAACATCTTTAGGCGAAGCCTGATGTTGTGCTGGACCAAACTGGGATGTTGACATCATAGTTATACAATATGTTTGTGTTGACACCTTTGGATTTGTTTCTGATTTCTCTTTTGAAAGTTAGAAGAAAATAAATAAATAACATTTTCATGTCTACCACTTTTTTATTTTTTGTTTGGTATTTTTTAACTTAAAAAAAAATATAATATTGTAATATCAATTGGTTGAATTGTTGATGAACTCTCAACATAATTAGTTTAAAATGAGATTCTAAAACATCATTTAATTAATAATAATTTAGATTATTTGCAAATATTGGTTAAGGTGAAATTGATTATTTTTAAGATTATGTAAACTCGTGACAACAAGGATTCAATCAAAATGTATAAATAACTTAGAAATCAAGATGATACCGTGACTTTTTATCTTTCACATTTAGAGATTCTATTCAAACTGACTTGAACATCATAATATTTTTACAGGTTCACTCCATCATTAATAAAAACAGAAAGACTAGGAGATGAAAAAATTAAATATGAAAACAGAGAAGAATGGAAATTAAAAGAGAAAATATCACTTTAAAAAATATCAAAATTTGTAACTATCGTACATTTTACATAATAAACCCTAAACAAATACATGATAAATAAAATTTAATTATCATACATTTGTAAACTTAGTGAAATATTGAACTAATCTTTGGTTTAGATTGATCTTAACCATGCCACAAATTAGTAGATAGACAACAAGGCCAATGACCTAAACTTTGATTGATTAAACTGCAATGTTGATGGATAAATTACTAATGTCTTTTGCTAAGTTCCTTTTGTTTTTCATTGAGAATTATATAATAGATTTTGGGGATATCTTCGAAATATAAAATGATTGAATTGTAAAATTAATATTACTTTCTTATAAGTATCTGTGTTCTCTATACTTTGACGTTGTTTATATGATTTGGGTAACTTTAAGAAATATTACTTAATATTTTTTAATTGTTTATATAAACTCGTTGTTTAATAAATAAAAAAGTATATTTTTCAGATTCAAATTTATTTATTGAGATGCTTATGTGAGATTTCAGCAACTCGTTTAATATGAATAATTGAAAAAAAACTGCGAAGTTATCAAGTCCAAAGTAAAATATGAGACCCAACAAAAATTATTTAAGAAACTCAATAAAATAGTAATCGTGAATGGTATGAGAATATCTTTCGAATTTTTTTTCTATAAAATATGTTTTGACAAATATCTGGATTTTTTTTCAAAAGCTTTAAAATTATTAAAATAAGTAGAATATATTACACTAGTTGGATATTTATTATTTAATGATTTTAATATCACCATGCTTATATCCTTAATATGATGATACACTTAGAAATAAAAGCATGCAATTTACTAATTATATCTGACTTGGTTGGTTTCCTAGGTGTGAAAGAAAAAATCAACTTTACCATTAACATAATTTAAAACGCAAAACAAAATTAATTTAATTGTCTACTTATCTAGTTTGTCTAGTTATTTATCACATTTTTGTGTTTTATTTTGATATATATCAACATAGGTTTAAAATCCACTTAGTAATATGGTATCAAAGTCATTTCGAGTCTATCTTAGTGAGTGTTTGTTGAGCTTATTAGGCCACCTGCTATCGGACCATTATCGGACCACCCATAATATGTTATCACACACACGAATTATCACTCTCGGCGTGAGGGAGTGTATTGGAGATCCCACATCGACTAGAGATTATGATATTTCATTGTATATAAATGGGTGCAAACCTCAATTTCATGAGTCAGTTTTATAAGGTTGAGTTAGACTTAAAATTATACCACCACCTTATTATCATTTTTATTATTATTTTATTAAATAATTTAATTAAACATCTTAATGAAATATTTTACTATTAATGTAGTTGTTTACTATAAAAAGGTGGTTTTAATTTTTTTCCCTTTTAGAATCATGTTTTCATATAGTTTATATAGACATGCTAGAGTATAACTTAATGAAACTTAAAATGAAGACTAAATGTTATTTTTATTTTTTCACATTTTTTATTTTGGTATATTAAATTTCGAATATTTTTGTTTGTTTTTGTTTTTTAAAAGTCTATTTTGAAAATTTTCAATCGAAATACTAAATAAGATAATCGATTTAACAAATAATTCTATTAATTAAATATGCTAAGTTTGTTAATCTATTTAACGTTTTAGTTAAAAACAATTGAAATATTTTTAAAAAATTATAAAATACAAACTTTTAAAAATTAATATAAAAACATTAAAATATGAAAACGATAAAAAAGGACATTTAACCTAAAATCAATATAGGACTTTACGTTAAGTAGTTAGTTGACAATTTATTACAGTAAAATAACAATTATTGATTTTGAATTTTGCAAAGATGAAAAACGTTATTTTATAAATATTTACCAAAAATAATTTTAAAAAATTGAACCGAAACTAATTCACACTAATTGCGAATTATTTTATTTAAAAAAAAAGCCTTCTTGACTCAACGGTATCAAAATTCAAAATACAACGCATAAAGTATTTAGCAAGTAAACAACCCCAATATGCTATGATGACTTTGTATAACAAGCAGCATAATTGTAGCAACATTTTCCCATTGCAAGGTTAACCAACACTAAAGTTGTGGTGGAATTAGTAAACGTGCATTATCAAATATGATTAGACATCATTTATAGCTAATCTTATTTCTTAATATGTGATTAAATAAGGTAAATATTTTGAGAGATTCATAAAAAAAAATGTATAAGAAAGATGAATGTGTCGAATAGAAAAAAAGTAAATAAGCATTAGAATTTACATAAGAATCCAATGGAAGGGGAAAAAGCCCCCTATTGAGAACTGATTGCTGCATCAGTGGTAAGCAGAGAGAGCAGAGAAGAAGAAAAGAGAAGAGAAGAGAGTCATCATCTTGACCTCACACTTCCACTTCCATTCTAACCCACTAAGTTGCGGTTTTAGATTTTAGTTTCTGTCTCAAACCACTGCTACTTTTACTATTCTCGCTTCCCTATGCAAAATAAGGCATGTACCCAAAACGCACCAAAGAGGAATTACCCAACGGCGTCGTTTCACTGCTTTCTCATTTCGGTTTTTGGACACAATTATTTGGTCGTTTCTCCTCGTTGGCATTGAACCAGTACACTACAACCTTGGAAAATGATCCCGTGTTTTTCTCGTACACTCTTTTAATCCCTCACTCTTTCTCTTTGAAGCCCAACACAAATTAAATCAAGAGGGTTCATTAGTTTTCCATTATAATTTCAGCTTTCAGAGTTTAACCTCCCCAGATTCTTAGATTCCCAGAGGAAATTTTGTCCCCGCTGTGATTCTTAATTAATTACCCCTTCTTCCTTTTTTCCTTGTCTTTGGTGCTTGGATTCTTAGAAAAATACTAACAAAACCCAAAAGAAGATGCAGCAGCAGCTGCAGCGCCAAAAGAAAAAGCGAGAAAAAGAGTTTCTCTTTCTCTTTTGAGTCTCTCTCTCTCTCTCTCTCTCTCCCTCTTTCTCCCACACACAAACACACACACTGAGCCTATTGCTTTCACTTTGTGAAAGAAAGCGTTGTTTGTTTAACGACATCGCCACCTTCGACCCTTCCCTTTCTAACGTTGTTGTTTCCAAGAAGCCAAGCATTCACTTTAGGGAGAAACAAACACTCTTTTATATGCTTTCTTCCCATTTCGTTTCTCATGTGCTTCAACGTTTATTCTTCTCGGCTGTTGTTGATACTGTTTGCCTAGTCCCTTTTCCTTCAACGTTTCTTCATGTCGGACACGGCCAAGGTGCGATTGGTGCGTTGCCCAAAGTGTCAAAATCTTCTTCCCGAACTCGCCGATTACTCTGTTTATCAATGTGGTGGTTGTGGTGCGGTTCTTCGAGGTATCTTTTTGCCCCTCTCGTCTTGTCACCTTGGTTTTGTTTTCACTTTTGATTTTGACGTGCTTCCAAATTTCTTTAATGAAATGAAGACATTCTTGTTAGACAAAATTGTGGTTGAAATTTGCAGTTCCATATTCTACTTCATTGCTACGATCTCGTACTTTCAATCAGTTTTTGTTTGCGTCTTACTTGCGGCAGAGTATAATGATCGTATATGTTGTGGTGGGAAAGAAATTGGAAACGGGTTAAGCTTTTTGGTTTCTAATTTTAGTTGCGTTTGATTTTAATTTGCAGCGAAGCATAAGGGTTATGTGAGTGGTAGCTTGTCGGATGACGGGAAGGTTGGAGTTGGAGTAGATTCTGGTAAATCGGAAAGTTCATTGGAGAAAGGCTTAGTGGATCGCAGTGATGCTTCGGACGTTGATGCTAAGTCCAGTAGTGGTCCCTTAAGGGATGAAAATCAAAGGGATGTGGATAAAGTAGATAACATGGACGAGAAATTTCTGAATCAATCAGAGGGTATTGGTGAGAAAGGGGTATTTGATGATGATGTTGATGTCAATGCGAGTAAAGATGAAGTGGGTAAAGCAATGGGAAGAGAACAGGAGGAACCGCCCAAGTCTCGAATTAGTCGTGAGAATGGGTCTAAATTCTCTGGGAGAATTTCTAATTGGCAGAATGGAGAGAGAAGTGAGATGGAGGAGTTTTGGAGAAAGCCACAAGCTGATATGGAAAGGGTGAGATTTTCCACTTCGAAGTATCCTGATGAAGGACCTTCGAATGGCTTTTCTAATAATTATATGGGATCGTGGAGGAATCGCAATGAAGCAGATGGTGCAAACATGGTTGAGCACCTTGAGCAGGATCGAGCTGAGCTTCTAAGGAAGCTAGATGAGTTAAAGGTTCACCTCAGTAAGTCTTCTGAATTGGTAAACAACCAAAAGGAAAAGATTATTCCTGATGAAAGGATGATTCCACCAGATCCCCATCCCTATGGTGCTTCTGATCCGTGGTTTTCAGACGGATCATCAGGTTTGAACAGAACTTCAAGGCAATTGTATGGCACTGATAAGCACGTGGCAGGCTCCACTCATTTCAATTATCATCACCATGATTCGTATCCTTATGCAAGTGGTCATGACATGGCTATGCCCAACTTCCCTCCTTCAATGCATAATCCAAATCGATATGGGGATCCTTTTGCATCCCAAATGCCGAGGAGAGGTCCACACCAGTTCCCAAAACAACCATTGCATCCCTACTATCCTGGACGGTATGTTGATACTAATCCAGATTCATATGAACTATACTCACATAATAATGCAATGCTTCATCCACCTTCTTGCTCGTGTTTCCATTGCTATGATAACAAACGAAGAGGTTCGGTGCCAGCACCACCTGCTTCATTCATTAACAGCAGATTCCCTGATATTCCAAATGATCCTATGTTATTCCATCATGACATCCCAGTGGCATTTGGTCCGCAAGTTCATAATTCTAGACCAGCCATTCCTCCTGCGACTTATCGTGAAAAACAATTACATGCAAGATGGGGTAGTGATTTCAACTCTGAGATGGGTAGCTTTGTTCGAACTCGTCCTCGCAAAGTAATGTTAGCTGCTAGTAGCCGGCGTTGCTATCCTGTAGCTGGTGGTTCGCCCTTCATCTCATGTCATAATTGCTCTGAGTTGCTGTTACTTCCTAAAAAAGCATTGGTTCTGGTGAAAAATCGCCGGCAGAAAGTGCAATGTGGGTCTTGTTCCTCAGAAATAAGCTTAGCTGTCATCAATAAGAAGCTGATTATTTCTCCTATTTTAGAAACAAAGGGAGTTCCCTCTAGAGGTGATAACAGCTCTAATGAGGTTGTGAGTAGTCGTATGTCACATTCCCGAGTTCATGGGAACAGGACTGGTGCTAACTTTTCATCTGATGATTATTCTGGTTATGATTTTCATTCTGTAGACAGGGAACCTCTCTCTATGGGTGCTCTGAACTCTAACAAGTCCCTGGAGATTCCAAGTTTTCGTTCTTCATCTCTCAGTACTTCTGAAGATGAAAATAGTCCAGAAGCAATGATTGATCCAAGGGAGGCAACTAAGTCCATTCATCCACCAACGACAGATTCTTTATCTCCTCCTCCTGCTGGTTCACCTCTACAGGAGTATTTTGATTACTCCAATAATAACCATGCAGTAAATCGGTTTGGAAAAGGAAACCAAAGTAGTCGATCAGAGCAAGAGAAGACAAAAGTGGACAAGATGTCATCACGTCAAAATTCATTGAAAGAGGCTGCACTGGCAACCGAGATGGATGTCCATGATTATTCAAACATTGGTGTTTCCCAGGATTCTGGAGATGCTAGCCGAGAACACTATCATCCTAGATCCAACAAAGGGGGTGAATCATTTTTTGCAAACATTATCAAGAAAAGCTTCCGAGATTTCTCCCGGTCTAATCATACAGATGATCGCAGCAAAATCAGCATTACTGTAAATGGGCAGCCATTATCTGATCGTGTTGTCAAGAAGGCTGAAAAACTAGCAGGAACAATCCAGCCTGGAAATTATTGGTTAGTATGCTTTAGGGTCAGTTGTAACCTTCCATACCATTTATACCTGATGCTCTATTAGATTGATTTATATCCGAGAGCTCCGATCAATTCCTGTTGTGGTTAGTGGATTCAGTTAAATTGAAATTGGCTGTAGTATATATCCATTGACCGAATCAAACTGAGTTTCATGCCTAGATTCCCTTTACAGAATTACATTGAACTAATTATAAATTTTCTGCTGATTGCTTATAGTGCACTAATAGATTTTCTTTTGTACAGGTATGATTTTCGGGCTGGATTTTGGGGTGTCTTGGGAGGGCCTTGTCTTGGAATAATTCCTGTAAGTTATACCATTCTATCACAACCTGTTTGTTGTATGCTTAGAGACATAACCTGATCATATTAACTAAATGAAGTGATTGCTCCTGCAGCCCTTTATAGATGAGTTCAATCATCCCTTGCCAGAAAAATGTTCTGGTGGGAGTACTGGCGTTTTTGTAAACGGTAGGGAACTTCACCCAAAAGACTTGGATTTGCTATCAGGGAGAGGACTTCCCACAGATAGAGATAGATCATATATCATTGAAATTTCTGGGAGAGTCCTGGATGAAGACACAGGTGAAGAGTTGGACAGCCTTGGCAAACTTGCACCAACGTAAGCGCTATTCTGTTCCTATTCTTTAATAGTAGTCTTCCTTTATTGTTTTAATGCACTCTTCTCTTTTTCCTACTTTATACATAGAGATGATATGTTTTTACCGATTGCCTAAAACACAATTTTCATCACATTTTACTAACAAGCCACATTTTCACAGTTGCCTGTGATCTTGAGCCCTAGATTGGAAACAGGTTTCCAAGTTACACATTTTCACTTGGCAATTTGCAAGATGGTTTTTAGGTTAGAAATAAAACGATTAGAATCTTGCAAATCATTATAGGTTTACCAAGGGTGAGAGGCACTGTTCTGTAGCAGGCTGCAGCTGATAGTTTGTGAATCATTTTATTGTTCTGTAAAAGGGATATAGTATACTTAATTTTTTCTTTTTTGTGTCTTCATTGTTCACTATTTTATTTATCAATTTTGTTGGTGAAAATGAAGAAAATAAGACAGCTGAAAAGTTGTGTAATTTTTGGTACTAGTGATCTAGGGTACATTTCTGATGTTCTGTCATATGTTTTTTTGTTTCCATCGAGGAGGGGTGTAAGCGTTTTGCACCCAATTCTCTGATAGTAATCTTCCTTTTTTTATTTGGATTGGATTGGACTAAACTCAATTCAACTCAACCGGAGTCACTTACACGTCTATTGGGTATTATATATCTTCTACTTGCAGACGACCATGTATTAAGTTTAATGCAATCAAATGTTAGCATGACATAGAATATTTAGAAAAACATTTGAAATGTAAAAGATGCGGAATTTAAGCCTGATAACTTTTGTAGAGACACGTGGAAGACAGGCAAGCAAACGTGCTGATGGTTTACTTCTGAATTTTATGGTCGTGTTTGATGCATCCGATTGAAGAGTTTACCATTTTTATGCATCAAATTGATTATTCTTTCTTTCTCTGTACATTGCCTGAACTTAAGTCCACATGATGATGTTTACTTCATTTCCTAATATGATTCCACTATTTGACATTTTTTAAGTTTGTTGATATTGCATTAAATTTTATTTATCTCTAAGAGCATTTAACTTGGCTAATTTTGAACCCATGCCTTTTGACAATGTAACAGAGTGGAGAAAGTGAAGCATGGATTTGGCATGAAACCACCTAGAGCAGCTACATAATCAAAACGTAGAAAGAAAATATTTTACCACAGGTTGGAGAAGGTGAATCTTTTTCCATCCATCTGATTCGGAAAACATTATTTGGAACGTGATAATGGAACAAACTGGAAATATTTGCAAGATTACATGAAATTCTTCCATTGTATGACAAGTTCAAGTGGCTTTGTCCATGACATGAATTTGTATTACATATATAATTGTAATTTTTTTAAATGCCTATAGGTAAAAAAAAACTTCATTGGAAGAAGTTCTATGTTTGATATCAGGCAGTCTTAGGAAAAGTAAAAGTAATTGTGCGGAAAGTCATGTAGTGTAGAATTTGACGTGTAAAAATTTGTAATTTATTCCTTGATCAGTTTGATGTGTTCTAAGTGAATCATGGAAATGGTTTTTTATGATCCGGAGCAAGACTGCTGCGTATTCTTCTATCTTGTGTGCACGGCTTTTGATTAGATGTGGAACAAAATCTAAACAAGAATTATTGACTTAGTAATAAGTATCACATGGTTTGGAGCTATAGGTAAAGTCATTCTCCCTGTGCATACATCTTCATTTTGATCTGTATTTTTGTATATGTTTAGAATATTTGGCCCTGACTTTTTCTTCATTCCCACCAATACCATTGCCTGTTACTTGGCCATTAAGGTAAAGTACGCTTTAATAGTTGAAGTTTACAGCATTTCTTATAGTTAATTAACATGAAGCTGACCCACATGCTTTCTGACATTTTACTCCAACCATCTGGAGTTGTTTATCAGTTTCATCTGGGTTTGAAGGCTCTGGCTCTGTTATTTACTGAAATTGAAATCAAATTCAGCTTACTATAATATAGAGTTGAATACTGTGTTGGTAAAGCTTTTAGCAAAAGTAGGGTTGAGTGGTGGCGAGTGCAAAATTGGTTCAGGAGGATTAACCCTATACACATTACAGACAGAAAGGAGTTAGAAACATGTTAAGAGACTGAACCAATTTTTATTGTTGTATTTATGCCTATACATATCATATTTATACACTCAACTAAGGTGGGCAAAAAATCCAAATTACAAAATTCAATCCATAATTATCCAAATCTATTTTAGTTTTAATCTATTTAAATGGATTTATCTCAAATCCAAATCCATATTTTTGAATTTTAATTTCAATCCATTTAATTGGATATGGATTAGATATAGATTGGATACATTTTTGGATTATCCAAATTGCATTTTGGGTTGGATTTTGACTTGGCCCGATCCAGGTTGAGCAAAGTCGGCCCAAGTTCACGTCAAGCCGAGTCGTCCGGGCCCAAGTCAAATCGAGTTCGTATGGGCCAAAGTCGACCAAGTCGTTCCGGGCCAAAGTCGAGTTGAGTTAACCTTGGGCCAAGTCGAGCTAAGTGGCCTATATTGAGTCAACCCGAGTCGGCCAGGGCCGATATCGAGTCGAGTTGGCCTAGGCCAATGTCTACTCGAGTCGGTCCATGCCCATGTCGAGCTGAGTCAACCAGGCCAAGGCTGATGTCGAGCCGAGCGTGCCCAAGCCGATGTCGAGCCGTCTAGGCCCGGGCCAATGTCGAGCAGAGCGGGCCAAGGTCGATATTGAGTCGAGCGGGCCCAATAGATGTCGAGCTGAGCAGGCCCAGCCGATGTCGAATCGAACGGGCCCTGGCCGATGTCGAGCAGAGCAGGCCCATACTGATGTTGAGTCGTCCTGGCCCGGGTCGTTGGCGTGTCTAGGCCTGGGCCGATGTCGAGTCGTCTGGGCCTAAGTCGATTTCGAGATGAGCGGACCAAGGTCAATATTGAACCGAGCGGGCTTGAGCCGATATCGAGCCGAGCAGGCCTGGGCCGATGTCAATCAGAGCAGGCCCAGGCCGATATCGAGTTGAGCGAGCCCGGGCCAATGTTGAGTGTAGCGGGCCCGGGCCGATGTCGAGTCGAGCAGGCCCGAGCTGATGTCTAGTTGAGCGGTCTCTGGTCGATGTTGAGCCGAGCGGTCCTAGGCCGATGTCGAGTCGTACGAGCCCGAGCCGATGTCGAGCCGTACGGGCCTGGACCGATGTCAAGTTGTGGGTCTGGGCTAATGTCGAGTCGTACAGTCCCGGGCCGATGTTGAGTCGTATGGGCCTGGGCCGATGTCGAGTCGTACGAGCCCAGACTGATGTTGAGTCGTATGTGCCCGGGCTGATGTCGAGACGTACTGGTCGGGGCCGATGTCGAGTCGTCTGGGCCTGAGCCTGAGCCGATGTTGAGTCGCCCGGGTCGATGTTGAGTCGTCCGGACTCGGGTCGATTTTGGGTCGTTTGGGCCTGGGCCAATGTCGAGTCATTTGAGCCCGGGCTGATGTCGAGTCGTTCGAGTTCGGGCCGATGTCTAGTCATCCAGGCTCAGGATGTCAAGTGGTCTGGGCCTGGGTCGATGTTGAGCCAAGTTGGTCCGCATCCAAGTTGAGTCGGGTTAGGTCCAGTTCGAGCCAAGTTAGTCTGTGGCCATATCAAAATAGATTTAATGTATTTGAAAAAATGGATTTAATCTAATTAACAAAGTAGATTTAATCCACTTTAAATGAATTTTAAAAAAATCCAAATAAATTTGATCTAGTTAAAATGAATATGAATCTATTTATTTTGATTTAGATTAGAAATTCATAACCACCCCCACACTCAACTAATCATAACTGTACAAATTGTAACACTCTTAAACTCAGATATGCTAGAGACACTGCTTGTAACCACTCACTTAGTTGAACACATAAATTCATCCATGACTTTTCAGATATTTGTATTTGATTGCATAGTTAAATTTAATTACTTTAATATTTTGTTGTTGTGCTGTATTTACTCTCTTGTATATTATCTATTAACGGATTATCTTCTATGGTTCACAATGTATTAAAAACTATAAAATTATGAAAAATGTTTATTAAACAAGGTGTGAGACTCATAAAATTTTGTAATTCCTAATAAACCTCACTTTTTATTAGTTTAAAAATAAAATACAAAAAAATTATAATAAAAATGAATAAAAACACAAATAAATGTAATCATAATCCAAACGTAAGTAAAATTTCATTAATAAGACGGGGCCTAAATAATAAGATTATAAAAAATAACATACTTATGAGCCAGTTTATTATTTGATATTAATTATAACATTATTTGATTATAAAAATATTTATGTTTTTGTTTGGATTAAAAAGAAGGGAAAAAAATTAGAAAGAAAGGAAAAAAGAGTGAGAATATTTCTATTAAGAGGTAAAAAGGTAAAAGTGAATGAAAAGTTCAAAATACATGTAATTGATCTAATACTAATATTTGGTATATATTTCAAAAATTAATTTGTAAAAAATATTGATATAAAAAATTTAAAACATAAATAAGAATTAAAATAAATTTTAAATTAAAGTAAAAGAATTATTATTAAATCTTAATAAATAAAAATTTATATTCATAATTATAATATATTAAAATAAATTAATTTATAAAATATGAAAATTTAAATTATTTATTTATTGATATAATGTTTTTATTACAATGATAATTATTATTTATTAGAATATAAATATATATATGTATATATATTAATAAATATGAAATTATTTAATTGTATTTTATTTTATTTATTATTTTAGTGTTTTAATTATTTATTTTAATATAGAAATATTTATAAATAAATATGAAATTAATATATGAAATTATTTTATTTTATTGATTATTTTTATTATTTATTTTATTACAATATAAAATCTTATAATAAATTAACATTAATAATATAATTATTAAAATAATAATAATAAAAAGAAACGTAAAGTTTAATAATAATAAATTATTTATACACATAATTAATTAAGATTTCTAACATAATCGATTATATGAAATTTTCTTCGTAAATATTTAGTGTTTTATATGTTTTAATACATTGATTTTTTTTATTTTTCTTCGTATTTTCATGTGTATATAGTATTTTCATTGAATCCAAACACACTTACTTAGAATCAATTTTTTAATCCCATAAAATATTTGTTAGGTGTAATGTACACCTTAAAATAATAACAATAATATTTCTAAATACAATATAAACTTTGATAAATTAAATATAAATATAATATAATAATATTTTATAAAATAAAAGAGCCAATTTTAGTTCAGTGAATCACTCGGAAGAAAATAAGAATTAAAAATTTATTTTATGTTGAATATATAAATTATAATGTTTAATTATCAATTTCTAAAGTTTATTATCTTTCTAAACTATACTTCTATAAATTCATTGATTTCACTAAAGTTTATTATTCTTCATATTTTAAGTTTTTTTTTCTTGTTTCAATTACATGTAGTTTATTATTCATATTTTAAGTTTTTTTTTCTTGTTTCATTTACATGTAGAAAGGGGATTCGTAGTGATAAAGCAAGATAGATAAATCTTTGCTAAACTAGGTTTATAGTGATATATTTGGTTTTATAAATCCCATATCATAAAAAACAATTTTAAGGCTTTTCTAAAGATTACAGGTTTTTGCACATAAATTAAGATAGGAGGAGCTAATAAATTTTATATTTATTTTCAATTTGAATTTGATATGAAGTTCAATCCCAAGTTAGAAGATTTAGATGAGTTGGTTCATTACAAAATTAAATTATTTTAAAATTATATGATGGATAATTGTATGTTTAAGTTGCTTGAGTTATGACTAAGTTATGAGTTTTGAAGTGTTAAAAAGTTGTTTTAAATTTGTTAAAAATGATAGAATTGGTTAGTTTAGGATTTGAGGCTAATTTTGAAAAATTAGGTAAAATTGTTGATTTTGTATAAGCATCTTAGTAGATGAGTTTCAACAAATTCGAATATAAGAACAATTAGAATATTTTACTATTTTAATTCGCTCAATAAATTGAATTTTGCTTGAAGGATGTATGTGTGTGTAAGTAGAAAATAATACTTAAAAGATATTATTTGATTAACATAAGATATAATATATTTTAATGATCATAAGTTATAGTTCACTGTGATTGATGATAAGCTTATAAGCTATGAATTACTAGGTATGATTGATAATTTGTTCTATCAAGGATCTATGTAAGATATATATGAGTATAGTAGATTATTGAGCTTTTAAAGGTTTTTACAAGTATGAATCTCTATATCTAAAATATTAATCTTCTAAAAATAAACAATACTTATTCATTTAATTTGTGAAGCAATTATTAACCTTATTAACAAATTTAATTAAAAATATTATTTTATTTGATATTATTGTTGTAATCCTGCTAACAACCATGTTTATGGGAAGAAACAGTCCTAAGATGATAGATGATAGAACTGAAAGAAACCAATAATCATTTATAAAGTTTATGTTGTATATATACAGCTTTATTATTATTAGAATTACATGTACCTAATCAAATATGTTACGTAAACTGCAATATAACTTTAATTTAAAGTCAATTTCAAATACAATATCATAATATATATCAACTTAAAATAAAGTTAATTGAAAGAGTAAAGGAGACCAGATTCTAGAATACTCAAATATGTGTATTACTCGACGATTAGTCAATTTAGTTTCATTTTTCATACTAATAAAATCTAAATAATAAAAGGATTTAATTAACAGTCTATGATAACAGTGATGTATGGTTTACCATTTAATTATTCCAACTGGGTATACTTAAGGGGGAGAGTGCTACCCTTAAGAAAATTTCAACTTTCAAACATGGCCAATTTGGGAGCAATATTCAATACAGATTTCCCTGCAGGTTTTACTTGGGTGGTGGACAATGCAATAAGGAGTAGTAGTGGTTCCACCAGTGAAGAAGAAACATCCCCTGAGCGTACTTTTGCTTCGGTGGTAGACAGTGCCATCAACAGCGATGGTGCAGAAGAAGAATTTCAGTTAGTCACTCCGGACAATTCCTCAAAATCTTTTCTTTTTGCGACTGAGATTGTAACAACATCCACCGACAATGTCTCACTTCAAGTTGAAAACGAGATTGTTGGTTACATATTTGGTCAATCATGTTCTGCAAACACTATCAAGAAAAGCTTCCAAGATTTCTCCTGCTCTAATCATACAGGCGATTCAAGCCTTGTTACTGTAAATGGGAAGCCCATACCAAACTTTGTCATCAAGAAGGCTGAAAAACTAGCAGGACCAATCCAGCCTGGAAATTATTGGTTAGATTGTGATATATCATAGAGCTTCCATCAATTTCTGTTTTAGTTAGTAGATTCAGTTAAATTCCAATTTTCTGTAGTATATAAGTGTTCACTGACAAAATAAAATTGAGTTTCATGCTTTGGTATTAATCCTCTTTACATAATAACATTTCCTGGATGAGTGATTTTGCAATTTGGAAGCAATTATAAATGTTGTGGTGATTGCTTATATAGTGCATTAACTCTTGCTTTGAACAGGTATGATTTTACGGGTGGATTTTGGGGGTGTGATGGGAGGGCCATGTCTTGGAATAATTCCTGTAAGTTAATTCCACCATTCTATGGCTATATGTTGGTTGTATTATAAATAAAGGTAAGAAAAAATCCAAATTACAAAATCCAATCCATAATTATCTAAATTCATATTGGTTTTATCTATTTAAATGGATTTATTTTAAATTTAAATCCATATTTTTGGATTTTAAATTTAATCTTTTAATTGGATATGGGTTAGATATAGATTGGATACATTTTTGGATTATCCAAATTGCATTTTAGGTTGGATTTTGACTTGGCCCAATCCAGTTGAGCCAACACAATTCAGGTCCAGGTTGAGCAAAGTCGATCCAAATCCACGTCGAGCTGAGTCGTCCGGGCCCAAGTCGAATTCAATCGGTATGGACAAAAGTCGAGTCAAGTCATTTCGGGCCAAAGTCGAGCCGAGTCAACCCTGGGCCAATTCGACCCGAGTCGGCCAGAGCCGATACCAAGCCGAGCAGAGTCTTTCAGATTCAATATTGAGTCGAGCGGGCCCAGGCAGATGTCGAGTCGAGCGAGCCCGAGCCCATGTCGAGCCGAGTGGGCCCGGGCCCATATCGAGCCGAGTAGTCTAAGGCTCATGTCGAGCCGAGCAGGCCCAGACAAAAGTCAAGCCAAGCAAAGTCGGGACGATGACGAGTCGCTTGGGCCGATATCGAGCCGAGCGAGCCCGGGCTAATGTAGAGCCGAGCGGGCCTGGGCCGATGTCGAGCGGGCCCGGGCCGATGTCGAGTCATTCGGGCTCGTGTCGATGTCGAGCCGAGCGGGCCTGGGCCGATGTCGAGCCAAGCGGGCCTGGGCCGATGACAAGCCAAGCGGGCCCGGGCTGATGTCAAGTCGTTTGGGCCTAGGCCGATATTGAGTCGTTCGGGCCCGGGTCGATGTCGAGCCGAGCGGGCCCGGACTGATGTCGAGCCAAGCGGGTTCGAGCCGATGTCGAGCCGAACGGGCTTGGGCCGATGTCTAGTCATTCGGGCTCCGGTCGATGTTGAGTCGTCCGGGTCGGGGCCGATGTTGAGTCGTGCGGGCCTGGGCCAATTTTGAGTTGTTCAGGCCCGGGCCGATTTTGAGTTGTTCAGGCCCGGGCCGATTTTGAGTCGTTCAGGCCCGGGCCGATGTCGAGACGATCAACCCCATACTAATTTCGGGCCGAGTAGGCCCGGGCCAATGTTGAGCCGAGCGGGACCAAGCCAATGTCGAGTCGAGCAGGCCCGGGCCGATGTTGAGCAAAGCGGGCTCGGGCTGATATCGAGCAGAGCGGGCCCGGGTCGAGGCCGATGTCGAGTTGTGTGGGCCCATGCCGATTGTGAGTCGTTCGGGCCCGGGCCAATTTCGAGAGAATCGAGCCCGGACCGATTTCGAGCCGAGCGGACCCGTGCCAATGTCGAGTCGTTTGGGTCTGGGCCGATGAAAAGTCGTTCAGGTCCGGACTTATGTCGAGTCATTCGGGCCCGGACCGATGTTGAGTTGTTCGGACCTGGATCGATGTCGAGTCGTCCGAACCCAGACCGATGTCGAGCCGTCTGGATCTGGACCGATGTAGAGTCGAATTGGTCTACGTCTAGGTTGAATGGATTTAATGTAATTGACAAAGTGAATTTCATATAATTAACAAAAGTGGATTTAATCTAGATTCAATCCACTTTAAATAAATTTTCTATTTATTTGGATTTGGAACCCACCATCCTTTTAATTAAATAAGGTGATTTCTCCTGCAGCCATTTATGGAAGAGTTCAATCTTCCCATGGCGTACAAATGTTCTGGTGGAAATACTGATATTTATGTAAATGGAAGGGAACTTCACCAAAAAGACTTGGATTTGCTAGTTCGGAGAGGACTCCCCAAAGATAGAGATAGGTTTTATATCATTGAAATTTCTGGGAGGGTGCTGAATGAAGACACAGGTGAAGTGCTGAAAGGGCTAGGCAAACTTGCACCAACGTAAGTGCTATTCTTTTCATATATATTCTATAATGATTCTCTTCCCTCTATTGTTTTAATTCACTCGTGTTAGCTCCTACGATATACTTGGAGATGCTAGTGTTTCACTGCTAAGTTATTAATGTTTTACTTTAAAAAATGTTCATAATCCCTTACTTCATTTTCAAAGTTTCTATGCCATCTTGGATGTTTGTAATATTTGTGCATGCCAATTGACATAGAAATAAAACCATCCATATCTTGCAAATCATTATAACTTTTGAATATGAAAATGTTATCTATAAGCATTATATATTAAAATTAGATTATATTGCATTAATATTTAATTAAGTTAACTTTCGTAAGTTACTTAATCCATAAATTAATATTAACTTATTTTATGATGATATAGAAATATTTATAAGCATGTATAAGTTGATTTTCATAAAAATTTATTCAAATAAAAGTATTTGAGTTGGGTTAAATTGAAGTATATTAAATCTATATTATTAGTTTTATCAAATATAAACAAAATGAATTCAATTAATAACGAGTTATATCACACTGGGTTAGTAAATATGTGAAAAAATAATTTTACCATTTAAAAAAATAATTTTCTTTTACCAATTGTAGTCTTCCTTTATTGTTTTAATGCACTCTTCTCTTTTTCCTACTTTATACATAGAGATGATATGTTTTTACTGATTGCCTAAAACACAATTTCATAACATTTTACTAGCAAGCCACATTTTCACAGTTGCCTGTGATCTTGAGCCCTAGATTGGAAACAGGTTTCCAAGTTACACATTTTCACTTGGCAATTTGCAAGATGGTTTTTAGGTTAGAAATAGAACGATTAGAATCTTGCAAATCATTATAGGTTTACCAAGGGTGAGAGGCACTGTTCTGTAGCAGGCTGCAGCTGATAGTTTGTGAATCATTTTATTGTTCTGTAAAAGGGATATAATATACTTAAATTTTTCTTTTTTGTGTCTTCATTGTTCACTATTTTATTTATCAATTTTGTTGGTGAAAATGAAGAAAATAAGACAGCTGAAAAGTTGTGTAATTTTTGGTACCAGTGATCTAGGGTACATTTCTGATGTTCTGTCATATGTTTTTTTGTTTCCATCGAGGAGGGGTGTAAGCGTTTTGCACCCAATTCTCTGATAGTAATCTTCCTTTTTTTTATTTGGATTGGATTGGACTAAACTCAATTCAACTCAACCGGAGTCACTTACACGTCTATTGGGTATTATATATCTTCTACTTGCACACGACCATGTATTAAGTTTAATGCAATCAAATGTTAGCATGACATAGAATATTTAGAAAAACATTTGAAATGTAAAAGATGCAGAATTTAAGCCTGATAACTTTTGTAGAGACACGTGGAAGACAGGCAAGCAAACGTTCTGATGGTTTACTTCTGAATTTTATGGTCGTGTTTGATGCATCCGATTGAAGAGTTTACCATTTTTATGCATCAAATTGATTATTCTTTCTTTCTCTGTACATTGCCTGAACTTAACTCCACATGATGATGTTTATTCCATTTCCTAATATGATTCCACTATTTGACATTTTATAAGTTTGTTGATATTGCATTAAATTTTATTTATCTCTAAGAGCATTTAACTTGGGCTAATTTTGAACCCATGCTTTTTTGACAATGTAACAGAGTGGAGAAAGTGAAGCATGGATTTGGCATGAAACCACCTAGAGCAGCTACATAATCAAAACGTAGAAAGAAAATATTTTACCACAGGTTGGAGAAGGTGAATCTTTTTCCATCCATCTGATTCGGAAAACATTATTTGGAACGTGATAATGGAACAAACTGGAAATATTTGCAAGATTACATGAAATTCTTCCATTGTATGACAAGTTCAAGTGGTTTTGTCCATGACATGAATTTGTATTACATATATAATTGTAATTTTTTTAAATGCCTATATTAGGTCTATCAATTTATCATAACATTTATATACTTATATTTGATGACTTATAGAATAGAAACATATGCATAGAATTTAAACTCAAAAAAAAAAAAAACACTTGCATAGGATTTAAACGTTAAAGATTTTGCCCTTATACATTATCATCTTCTTTGATACTCAGTAAAAATAAGTAACATTATTCATGTGACAAGATAAACTCTTATAACTGACAAGATTCTGTTTTATCCTATATTGTAAACTAAATCAGAGAAATCTATATCAAATATCTGATACATCTTTCAATATGAGTTTATTAAACAGTAAAATTAAAATAATCTCTATACAAACAAACATTCTTAATTCAAGACATTTACCATTACACGACAAATATTCTTACTCTTTAATAAACATTATGTTCACATCATCAATATCAAATGACATCCATTTATGTTTTACAATCCAATCCATTTTCTATACAACATAATTAATCTAACATGATAAAAAAATCAATTAAACATATCATATATTTTTTTATAAAGATAATACACACATAAATTTAGTATCAAATCAAAAGTAATACGGTGACTCCAGACCTGTAGGTATTCTTGTCATCAAATCACACATGCAATCACATGTCCCTAGACATACAGACCACCCATGCAACAAAAGAAAGAAAAAGGATAAAGAAAAATTTAATTTAAACAAAAAAATTCTAATATTCAAGTTATATTCTCTTCTCTAGCTATTAACATTACTAGGATATAGTCAAATATGAAAAAAAAATAGAAAACTAATTTTTAAAAAAAGATTAAAAAAATTGTTTATATAAATACACAATTTTATAAAATGAAATTTCATTAATTAAATTTTTTTACTTATAATTTTTTTTTAATTTCACTAGTAAAATATTCCAAAAAAAATCTCATTCAAATCACTATTTTTTTATGATTTAAACCTTACAATTGAAAGGTGGGACTGCTCCAAAGTAACTATGGTAAATATTAACAGCTTACCATTTGACATTTTACATGTTGAGTTTGATCTACTTTTACGAAGTATATTTTATACAAAATACAAGTTATAACACAATTTATTCATGTATTAGTTAATGTTTAACTTTATATATTATATATATTTTTATTCATTTTATAATATATATTGTAAAATATATCTTATTTATAATTGTATGCTTGCTTAATTGTATTCCCTATTTTACATATTATTTCATCCCATCATGTTTCCTTTAGCCTGATCTGTCTATCTATTTTACGGGGGAAAACATCCAAGACTTTCATTACTCTCTTTCTTTTATCCCTATGTTTTCCTGTATTTTTTATATTTACATATAAATAAAAATAACTATTTACATATTAACTAATTAAATCAGTTAACATTATTTAATTATACTAATTTTAATTCAAAATATCATTTTTCTAAAATATTTTTCATTGGAACTTACTACGATGAATAATCTTTTTATTGAAAATAGAATGTCCGTTAAATAAATTATGTTTCAAGAATAATATTATTAAAGAAGGTAAAATTAGTTAAATTTATTATTGTTTGAATTTTTTTTTATCGTTTGAGAATATTTAAGTTGAAAGGAGCTGGAGCTGTTCCTCTATTTTATTACACTGTAGACTTTTTATCTTTAAAAAACAAAGATATAAAATAATTCATTTTGATACATACCAAATACCTCAGACTTATAAAGTAAAAGAAAATAAAATTAAAAAGGATTGTTTTATTAAGATAATACGTATGGATTTCATATAAGAATAAATTAAGTTAATTGAAATTTGAGGTGAATTTTATTTAATTATCTAAAAATATATTAAATATTTTAATAAAGTGTTTGTTCTTGTATGAAGGGGAAAATCACATTCTTGTTGCTGCTTATAATTTTTTATATATTTAGTGTCTTTTTCTAACATTATTTGATTGCAAATCTTCTGTTTAGACATAAAAGATATTTGTAAAAAATTATCTAAAATTTAAGTATATTTATGATAGAAAGTAGTAGATATTATTAAATATATATCTTTATCTTATATTGGAAAACATGTATTTATAAAAAAAAATATCTTATTGGTGACTTTGATTTAGCACGAATTTATAAGTTAATTTTGAAATTAAAGAAAAATTCTGTCTAATTGATTAGCTTTTAAGTATATGGTTGGACTTGATTTTTCAATACATAGAAATTAAGTAGGCCATGTAGGGTACATTGTTAAATATACAAATTGATTTAGGTGATTCAAACTAAAATCCAAACAAAAGTTTATTCATGATAATCTTAGATAAGATGTGGAACAACACAAAAAAAATGGGTGGAATACAATTCACATCAACACACCTCTATCCTTTTTCCTTTTTTCAAATAAAAGGAATTAATAATGGAAAGGATTATGAGCTGGCCTTGAGCTTTCAGCTTTGGCTTTGATTTTTGCAGTGCACGTCACCTCACAGGATAATTAGAGTTAAGAAAATATTATAACCAAATTTATGATGGAAAATCATTTTTATGCCAAAGAATTGTTTGGGTTATTTGACTGGATATAATCACAGAGTTGGTAAGTATTTTGGAGAAATTTGCATTTAATGAATCATAAGTTTAAGAGTAAATATATATCTAAAATATTTCACGTTATCTTTAATAAAACATTAAATAATAGTTTTTTAATATATATTGTTCTTCCCACTTATATTTAATTAATGGAACTTCCATCTATGCACTTGAATTTTTCACCTAAATATTATTATTTACTTTATTACTATTAAAATTGAGAAGTTATATGTCATATAGTTCTGTATAACTATTATTGGAGAGAAGCAAAGAAAGAAAAAGAAAAATGAGAAGCATGATAGGATCTTTGACAGGGTTATGTTGGCTAACTACCACTCATTATAGATCTATCGTCAACTTTCTTTAATCAAATTATTTTTACCCTCCAGAATAAATATTAATGTTCTAAAGAACTAAAATCTATTTAAAAAATATATACTTTTTTCTATTGGGTGTTTTTTTATAGGATACATTTTATTAATTTAATTTAAACACGTTGAGATTTGTGATAATTGGTAATTCGGATCTCTTTTCACATGTGTTTGTCCTAAGAAGATTTTCAAAAGATTGTGCTATTTGAATAAACCCAAAATCAAACTATATTTTTACAGATTCCGTCATGATTTAAATTTATTATGCAGTTTTAAGGTTTTTGTGTGGGACCATCTGTAACAAAGAAAAGAGATTATCCTGAAATTTTATATATTTGATTACTAAAGAATGACAGAAAATGAGATGAGATTGGGTAAAAAAAGGTTAGAGAATAAAGCTTTCCGAATTAATGAAACCAATTGATAAAGAAATTCAGATGCGATCACGACAATGTAAAGAAAAAGGCACATAAAGAGAAAAATTGCGACAGAATATGATGCCCTCAGCATACGTCGTTAACATGTGATATAATCTTAATCTTTTTATTTCTAAAATAAACCTGTAAAATTTAGGTTTATTTCAGCATCAACGTTGAAAAGTTGACCAATACTTGGTAAGAAAACAACAGTTGCAACAAAAGTTTCCTTCTAAGCAAACTCGAAATTAGGAGGATTTTGGTCTGTCAAATAGATTTGTCTTTCATTCATTTTTTGCTGGGATTTTATAGCTATGGCGTGGTTAATTCAAAAGAAGAATTTTCATTAAAATTTACTTATGTACAAAAGATGAAATATAAATCCCATCTTAAAATATAAAATGACAGAATGTGAGCACAACACATGACAGGACATAAAAGCTGTAGAAAGATGAGAATACATAAAATAAAATAAAAACAGACAAACAGCATATTGTGTTATTAGTACGACACACATTCTATTTGGACAAGTTTCACTTCTTCCCTCGGAACTGTGCAAACGTTGTTTTAACATTTACCAATCCAAACAGAGCCTTGCCCGTGAGTGATAGCACACATAAAAGTACAGAAGCAGAGGAAGTATGCAAAAAAACATGCAGCACTTTAATTCTATTAATACTAAAATGTTTCTATCCATACCCACAATTAGTTGGTCACTCTTGTAAGGACCGTTTGTTTTGTTTTGAGAAAGTAGCGGTTTACTGGCTCAAGCCTCTGTTCTCAACTACTGTTTTCAGCATCACAGATTTTCCTTTCTCGGTGTGGAGTGACAGGAGATGAGGGAAACGAGGTCTGATTTGAAGCCATTATCCGTACAGAAGCACAACTATCGTCATCACCATGTCTTCCTTAAGTTGGCAGTGTCGTGTCTCTTGGTGGGTCTCATTATTCGCCTCCTCCTCACCGATTCCTTCAGCTTTTCATCTGTTGTGCACAATCCTCCCCCTCTTGCAAATGCAATAGCACACTCACCCTTTCTTTCTTTTCCGCCTCCGCCATCTTATTCTGTTGATTTTCCTGTAAACCAGACCCAAACATCTCCCCAAGGTAACAAATCATTTCATGTTTCTTTGTAGTGTCAAAGACAGTTCATCTGCATGGTCTGCAACAGAAAAAATGTGTTTGCGATTTGTTATTTTTAGTAAAAAAACCACATGCATCCTTTATCCTTTCTGGGAGACAATTCTACATTACTTGGGTAGGATAAATTCCCCTCTGAGTCAAACTAGAACAATATATGATAAGAAAAGTGGCAGAACCCCACTTCTACTTCTTTCTTCTGATAATTATTTGGGGTTTCAGTTGTTTGGAACCATTTAGATCTTTCAGTTCTGCATGCAATGGTTTCTGTCACGGAATGTGAATTCTGAAACTTTTTAGTTTCTAGACTTTGGGGACCTGTTTTCTTCTGTGTTAATATTTAAATAAGTATTAATTTCCCTGCTACCTATCAAACTGTTCATCAGAACACTAGTGGGGCATAATTTAACCACATGGATCATGATTTTTTTTTCTCAGCTATAGTCAGGTTCTTTCTTACATTGAATTGAAATGCCACAACGACAAGTTTTGTGATTAAAAGTTAGAAATGTCAGGTGTATATGTGTGTGTGTATTGATGCAATGCTTATAATTTTCCTTTGAAATATTTAGATGCAGTGGAGTGTGATCTTTTTGTGGGAGATTGGGTGCCGGACCTAAATGGTCCAAGGTACGATAATGAGAGCTGCCGTGTGATTGAAGATCATCAGAACTGCATGAGAAATGGACGGCCTGATTCGGGGTACCTTTATTGGAGGTGGAACCCAAGGGACTGTGAACTACCCAAGTTCAGTCCAAAGAAATTCCTTGACATGATGAGAGATAAATCATGGGCCTTTATTGGTGATTCCATCTCTCGCAACCATGTGCAATCTCTACTTTGCCTTCTCTCACAGGTACAGTTAATTCCTTCTGCTAACCAATTGCAAATTTCACATGCTTGGCCTTTTGGTTTGTCATTAGAAAGTACCCTATCTGTTCTCTCTTCTCTGTTCTAACTTTCCTTTTTTAGAGCTTCTTAATGCTTTTCTTGATCTCTCTGGCTGACAAGAGATGGTTTCTTGTGAACTGTAATACTTAGGTGTCAATTGTTTTCTACTCAGCTTTAGACACACTCATGATTCCTCTTCGCTGGCTTGTCAAATCACAAGAAACTAAAATGATTCACGTTTCTCGTTTTTTTTTTCCTCCTTTTTTATTTTACAATAAAGCCAAGAATTCGGAATGGGGCCATTAGGTCTATACAGAGTCTAGTTCATGTGATGGTGTGATCTAGCCTAATAGTTGCATAGATTGTTGGTGTAGTTAGAGTGGTTAGAGCTAATAAATAAGTAATTATTTATAAGAGTGGTTCCAAATTTCATTCATGAGGAATAAAGTTCAACAGCTTGCACTACATGCAATGTCCTTGATGATATGATAGTGATATGTCTTTGTAAATAAAGCTGCAGAAGTAGGATTGTGGAAAACAGCTTGTGCATGTATGGTTGGTCCACTGCTTCCATGATAGTTTGTTGTCTTTTTCAAACAGCTTTGCCTACCTCAATTCTGAAATACTTGTAAACAAACACTAACCAGAGACTAATTTTGTGATCAATGATCATTAGTGCGAAAACATTTGGTGTGGGAATAGAGTAAACTTTTACTAGCCATGAATAAACCAGTGTAAACACCAGGTGTCTTCCAGTGAATATTCATTGCTCCATGTACGTATTCTAGTCTGAACTTCATATTCAGTAACTAGAACATTTTCTTGTTCAATCGTTTTTTCTCTTTCAATTGCTCCTTTCACGGGTATGCGTTGTTAATCTATTACTTTACCAATTATTGCCGCATGATTTGTGGCATCGATATAGATTTGTCCAAGTGATTGTGTGGTCCAGTGCAGGTGGAAGCAGCTGATGAGGTGTACCATGATGAAGAATATAAATCAAGGATATGGAAGTTCCCCTCTTACAACTTCACACTCTCGGCACTATGGAGCCCATTCCTTCTCAAAGCAGATATATTCGAGGACATCAATGGAGTTTCCTCTTCAGAAACACAGCTCCATCTTGACATTGTGGACGACAAGTGGACCAGCCAATACAAGAACTTTGACTACATTGTAATCGCAGGTGGCAAATGGTTCCTCAAAACAGCAATATACCATGAAAATAACACTGTAACAGGCTGCAACAAATGCCAGGGAAAGAATTTAACAGATGCAGGATACCAACATGCATACCGCAAAGCATTGCATCAGGTTTTTGATTTCATGACACATTCAGAGCACAAAGCGGTTGTGTTCTTCAGAACCACCACACCAGACCACTTTGAGAATGGGGAGTGGTTCAGTGGAGGGTACTGCAATAGGACAGTTCCCTTCAAAGAGGAGCAGATAGATGTGAGGTATGAGGATTCCATCATGAGAAGCATTGAACTTGAAGAGTTTCACAGGGCTAAGAATGCAAGTGCCAACTTCAAACTTTTGGACACAACTGGGCTTTCACTGTTGAGGCCCGATGGGCATCCAGGCCCATACCGCCAGTTTCACCCTTTGCTCAATGCTAAGGTCCAGAATGATTGCCTGCATTGGTGTCTCCCAGGCCCAATTGACTCCTGGAACGACTTACTTTTGCAAATGCTCACAATTTGACCATTTCTGTAAATTCGTTTCTGTCTCCTTGTGTTGGCAACGTGAAGTTAGGATTAAATAGAATTGAAAATATTCAAATAACATTTACATTATCTTCATGGATTCAATTAAATTGATTTTGAACAGATAAATTATATTTTTATTTTTATTTGTGCAATACATAGGATAAATAAATCTTTTTGAACAGGTAAGCTATATTATAATTGCTCAAATTTGAAATAAATATTCTGAAACATATATTGTTGACTATTGATTATTGATCATTTATTTGAAAATAATAAAATTTAGTTTAAATAGTGATGAAATTAATAGATTAAAGAGAAAAATGTTTAAAGAAATTTCAAGAAAGATTCTGAAGGTGAATTTGTTTTAAAAAACATAACCTATTTTTTTATTTAAATAATTATGCTAATTTATGCGGAGAGAACTATTTTGAATTAATTATTATGATTTTCTTAACATATTATTAAACTCATTTGAATAAAATATTAAATTATATTTAATAATTCAATCTAAAACTATTTTAAGGGATTCCTTTTTTGTTTTGTCTTGTTTTTATTTTTTTATCGAAGAAAATGTCAAATAATATATTAAAAGAGTATAACAAAAATATAAAATATCTAAATATATTTATATAATTATTAGTAATATAATATTTTTACATAGTCTATCAAAATAATCATTTAATTTGGTTTTACTTTAATAGTTACTAAAAAATTTAATTAAATGGTTTTTCAATAAATAAGTATAACTTGTTTGATAATTTAAAAATATAAAATAATGGTGAATTTATAAATAATATTAAGTTCAATATAATAAAATTATTCATTTTTTTCATCGATTATTATTAGATTATATCGATTTAAAAGTCCTCTCATAGGTTTCAGAAAGAAAAAGCTACTGTAGGTAAATGAGGATTGTGTTCAAGTGATGAGGGAGTGGCAAATAGTAGTATTCCATTTGCAAAGTCAATTACTTTCTGCACCTGATCAAATTTTAACGTGCACCTATATTTATAGAAATAACAAAAATGCGAAGGTGCCGATCAACATACATTCTAAATTTTTTTTAGAACACGTTTCAAGATTTAAATTTCTGGAACATTTTTCTGATTTTCAGAATTCCTTTTTCGAAATATATTGCTGAATTTTGTTTTTTAGAAATTTTTTTATAATGTATTTTTATATTTCGATTTTTTTTAAATGGGATTTTGATTTTCCAATTATATTCCAGAATTTCATTTCCTCAATACAAACATCTATTCTAAATTTATTTTTTCAAAATGTAATTTTTGAATTTCAGATTTTCAATTCTTGAAGGAAAACAATTTTAAAAATTTAAAAGGAGATTACGTGCAGTCACAATTTATAAGCTGCAATAAGAATTTGCCTCCTTTAAATTTCTATCAGCCCAAAATATTACGTCTTTTTTTACACCTTGTTGTCTTTTTGGTTTGAGATCACTTTTACACTTTGTTGAAAAAAAAAATTCTCCTTGAGGAAAATCCTCCATGTGCTGTGAGTTTACAAGAAAGAGATAAAAGAAAATAAAATGAAAAGAGGTAAAAATGCATGATAAGAAAAACGTAAAGTGGTATACATTTATTGGATATATTGATAAGTAGAAACATTATTTTTATGAACATTGTTCTAAATTATCCTATCTACATAATGTGATTAGACATGTCAATTCGGCTTCTTCCATAGGATTTGGTTCTGAACAACATATATTACAATTAAAAAGCCCACATAAGATAAAGTTTAGAGTCAACTTATGGATCAATTTTTAAAGTAAAAAATTTAATTAAAAATCAAGTTAAATATATTTTTTTCGTTTCTTTATTATAATGTGAATTTATTTTTATTTTTTGTCAAAATTTTAATTTAAGTAGATTTTTATATTAAGAAAATTATTAAAATGAATATTTCATAACAATGACGTTAATTTTTTTGTCAAACAAAACATAAATTATATTATAATATTATGATGTTTTTTTATCTTAACGATTAGTGATTATTCACATTAACATAAAGATTAAAAATTATTATTATTTAACTTTATTTTATATGCAATATTTTTTTATGCAAAAGAGGTTTAAATTATTTAAATATTATATTATAATTAATATTTTTTATTTAGATTACAAATGGATCTTATAATTATAATAAATATTTGTAATTAATATAAATTTGAATATTTATTTATAAATATTAATTATAATATCTATATTAATTATAAGTTCCAATTCATTATTAATTATAATACTTAATATAATATTTATATTAATTATAATATTAATTAATATTTATAATTGATATAAATATTATAATTAATATCATAATTAATATTATAATTAATATTAAAACTGTATCTTATAATTATAATTAATGTAAATACTATAATTAATATTTATAAATACATATTCACATCTATATTAATTATAATATTTATCATGATTATAAGATTGAGTTTTAATATAAAAAATATTAATTATGATATATTTTTTAAATCTTTTTTATATGAAAAAAATTATTTTAAATAAAAAAATAAAGTTAAAATTGGTTTTAGTTCCTCTACTTTCATGGTTATATAGACAATAATTCATCATTGAGGTGGACATTATAATTCCTCTACTCCATATTGAAAGTCCGTTTGCCACGTCAAAAAAAAGTTAATGTGATATGTTGTGAGTGTCTCATACCAAACTTTTTCTTATTACAAATACGCACGTGGTTTAAGGTTTCGATTAGGAACAAAAACAAATTTTGTGTTATACTACGCGAATGAAAAACATATTTAATCCATTAAAATAAAAATGATAAATACTTAAAAAAAGATTCCTATATAAAGAAAAATATTTACTCAATCCAAATTTACACTTGATATGAATAAAAATAGGTGTAACTATAGTTAAGCTACATTGCTATCATCTCAAGTTGGTCGACATGGCCCATATTAGGTCGATTCCAACTCAAACTGAGATGAGTTAGAATCACGTCAGGCCAAGTTAGGCATGATTGTGCTGAGTCGAGTAGAGCAAGGGTTAGGACAACTTAGGTTAGACTAACTTTAGGTCAACTCAATTACAATTTCGGGCAAGTTGGGTCAAACTGAGATGGCTCATGTTGGACCAACTTGGGTTGGACTCATATTGGGCATGTCAGGTCGTGCCTAGGTTAAGTTGAGGGAGGTAAAGACCAGGTTCATTTGAGTCAGTCCCATGTTAAGATGGATAAGATTGACTCAGACCAAGTCAAATAGATCGATTGATCCAGGTTAGGCTGAGTTCAAGTCATACCAAGGTTAATAGGGTCCACGTATTGCTTAGTTGACTTGATCCCGCATTTGATCGAGTATAGTCGAGCCCATATTAATTCAAGTCGAGTGAGACCCACATCAGGTTGAGTCTAGTCAAATCAAACACACTTTGAACTAATTCCAGTCGAACGCACCTCAAATAAAGTAAAGTAGAGTTCACGGTAAGCTAAGTCAAGTTGGGCCTATGTTGGACAAAGTTAAGTCAAGTCCACATTGGGCCGAGTCAAGTTGGGTCCATGTTAGGCACACGTCAGGTCAAGTCAGGTTGGGTCTACATTAGGTCAAGTTGAGTCAAGCCTGATCGGTCCAAGTCGAGTTAGACCCATGTTGGGTTGAATCATGTTAGGCTTATAATCGGTCAAGTAGAGTTAAGCCCAGTTTAGTTGAGTAGAGTTGTGTAAACAATAAGCCAAGTAGACTTAGGCAGGTCGAGTTAAGCCATGCTAACTTCAAAACGAGTTTAGTTGGGTGCACATTGAGTCAAGTCGAGATGGACTCACTTTCGACCTAATCATGTTTGGTCTACAATGGATTGAGTAGACTCAAACCCATATTAGGTTGAGTAATTCAAGCTCACCTATGCCGGAGTCCAGTTGGGTCCACATCAAACCAAGTCCAAGTGAGCCCATCCCTTGACAAGTTAAGTCATGTCCATGTCGGTTCGAGTCGTATTGGGTTCACATCGAGTCGAGTCAAGTTCGTCCTTCATTTGGTGGAGTCGAGTTGGGCTAAAACTTTGGGTTAAGTCGTGACTAGCCTACAACAAGTTACGTACATTCAAGTAACGTCGAGCTGAGTAATGTTGTATAAACGGTAGACGGAGTAGTCTCAGGCACGTCTCGAGCCAAGTCGTGTTGGTCCACCTCGAGTAGAGTCATGTTCAACCACCCTTTGGTCGAGTTGAGTTGAACCCACCTCGGGTCGAGCTCAGTTAGGTCCAGTTTAGGCCAAGTTGAGTTGAACTCATCTCGGGCCAAGTTGATTCAGACCCACCTTGGGTTGAGTCTTATCCGACCCATTTTGGATCAATTTAAGTTAGGCTCACATCGGGTCAAATCGAGTAGGGTCCATGTTGGATTGAGTCATTTTAGATCTGCATTGAGTGAGACCCTCGTCTGATCTAGTCGTATCGGGCCACACCATACGAGGTGGGTCAAATAATGTCGGGTCGAGTTAAGTCATACCCACTTTGAAGTACATTGAATTGGACTCATGTCGAAAGAAGTTTAAATCATACACTGTTAATTTAAAATGAGTTATGATTGGTCAAGATCATTAGACAATGTTGGATTAGGTTGAACTCTAATTAAGTTGAGTTGATTAAGTTAACCTTCCACTTAAATTATAAATAGTGAAAATTAATTTATAATTAATATAAAATATTTAAACATCAATTTTTATTTTAAAATATTTATGTAATTTTAAAAATATTTAGAAGTTAATTGAAGTTGATAAGCTCACTTTAATCATAACTATAATCCATTTTATATGTAGTTTTGAAAATTGAAATTTTTTAACTCACTTATTCCTGAAGCAATCAAAAGACACTTACTTTAGGAGTGAATTGATGTTGATCATGAATCATGAGTCATGATTCAAATTGATAGTTAAAAGTATTCCTTCATGAATGTCTTACGTGTATTTGATGAAAGTTCTGTTTGTCAAGTCAATTCTGAAATAAATAAAAAATGTAAACGAAACATGGATTGGATAATATATTATATTGGTGGAAGTGGGGTATCATAAACTAGAGATTACAGGATCTACCGTACATTTAGTAAAATTGTAAAGTATTTTAAATATGTATGCGTACGAATGTTGTAAGAAAGATAACTGAGTTTTTTTTTTTTTCATACAAGTGTTATTGTGGTGTATATACAGTGTATTAAAAAAGTGTTATGTTCCAAGAAACAAGAATGAACTTAAGACTTTAATATTCTAAAGACATAATTTATTAGATTGTTTTTAAAAATAACATCAAGCATGATAATAATGTATTAATATAAGTGGTCATGTTCAAATTAGAGATGAAATGATAGTATTTATTTTCAAATTTGCAAATGTCACTTTTTCTATTCAAACATTGTTATAAGGGTGTTTTGGATTGGTCAATGAATTTGAAGGAGTGAAAAAATAAATAAGAGAGAAATAACTCATTTTATTTAATATTGTATAGAAAGGCAACTAAATCTAACTTTGTATGCATGATAGCATTGAGCTTAAGAACATTATTTTCTCAAGTCCTAATTTCTTGTGAAATTTTCAACTGACAAATTACTTAATTAAACTGGCAAGAAGTAACAATGAGTAAATAAACATTGCAGCAACAAAAAGTAGATAGATATTAAGAGTTCGTGATTATTTATTATTTTATTAGATACATAAACTTGTTTACAAATAATTATATAACACCTAAGTACAAAAATATACCTAAGTTCTTACATGATTTATTCAATATATATATATATATATATATATATATAAAGAGAAACTATATCATTGCGTACCTTTTCTAAGTCTTAAATTCAAAACATAATTATAGTATTTTTACAAACGCAATTGTAAAATAAATAATGAATTAACATCAAATTAGATATATAATCATAATTAATATGTAAATAGTTTTCATTGTCAAATAATTCATTCACATAACATATATAAAGACGGATCCCTTAAATATATGTGTACTGTCTAGGCCGAAAGGTCAACTGAAAGTCTCGACCGACCGAAAGGTTGTACGGCCGAAAGGTCAACCGAAAGTCTCGACGCCGAAAGGTCAAATGAAAGTCTCGACCGACCCGGAGGCTCTGACGTCGAAAGGTCTACTGAAAGTCTCGACCGACCGAAAGGTTGTGCGTAAAATTAAATTAGTGATTATAGCAAAGCCCATAAGATGGGCCCAAATATACAGGTGTGTGTTTTCAAAATGTTAGGTGCAAAAAGAAAAGACCTAAGTAACTCTTAAGCACAATAAGAGAGCCTTATAAATAGAGGTTCAACTCAAAAGGTAAGAAGAATTTTCAATTGATCTGATAAGCAAAAAACTATATCTGACTTTGGCATCGGAGCGCCTTGCAGGTACACACACCCACCTGTGAGGAGAAGAAGCCGAGAGCCCAACCCGAGAAGAAGCCGAGATCACCTAGCTGAAGGAAAAGCCGAGAGCACCTAGGTGAAGGAGAAGCCGAGAGCACCTAGCTGAAGGAGAAGCCGAGAGCTCTTAGCCGAAGGAGAAGCCGAGAGCACTTAGCCGAAAGAGAAGCCGAGAGTATCTACCTTGAGGAGAAGTCTAGAGCACCCAATGTGAGAAGAGACCGAGAGAGTCCAGCCCAAAGTTCGGAAGATTTGTATAAGAGCTAATCTTGTCAACCTAATTTTAGTGTTCTTGGTCCTTATTGTAAGAAAAATATGTGTTAATATTGGTTTATTTCGCAATCTACTACACTTTGTATAATTTTATTTCGCAACCTCCTATGACAAAGTAATTTTATAAATATCTAGTTAAGTATCAGTCACTTCTCACAACCAATTTAATATCAAATTGATTCTTTATCTGATACCTTTATTTATATCTCTATATCACAAAATTTCATTTAATGCCCTGATTTAATACATATACAAAACATTATCCATTCTATAGTATCTCCTTGGTTACTACCCACAAATCACATATAATTATCATAGTAATATGAATTTAGTCATTATATATCAATAATTACATAATTTTTTAATTCATTCCATATCATAAATTGAACAATAATATATTTCATATTTAATTAATATCAATTAACTTTAGGTTGAGATAAAAAAAAAATATTAAGAAAAATACTCATAAAATGCATAAAAAAATATATTTTATTTTATTCAACTCCTTCTTGCATTATAGTCATTCCACTGAGCAATTATTTTACTAAGAGAATTCAATTAACCAAAGTTTTGGTTGAGATTTGTTAAGAGAAATCTCCTCCAATAGATGAATTTACATTTTGTCTGAAATTATTTCTTAGCTCTCTAAATGGAATTAACATCCATCCTAGAATCATAATTTTTTCATAATTAACTAGAATGAGTGTCCTTTCAATCTAACCAAATTTAACTTTTCTTTAAACCTTAATTTAAACATGTTTGACACTCTAATATGTATGTATAATAAAAAAAATTATGATTATTCAACTTTAAAGAAGAATTCGAAACAAATCCAAAATGACTTTGAAAATTCAATAGTTTCGAATAAGTAGCAAGCTCATTAATTTCATTTTTACCAAGTTTCAAAATTACTTTATTATTAATTTATTCACGTCACCACCTCGTCTAGTTATTCATCATCAATTTGATTATTCAAAACTTGACATTGCATTCAAATACAACATATATCATTCAACATTAAAATTAAGAATTAAATAGCGCACTCATGTTACGACATGACGCTAATATTAAAAAAATTGTATACTATTAGATATTCTTTACTCTATGTCTTAATATAGATTTTGTATGTCACAATGAGTTAATTTTTGGAATATTTTTAATTTCTTTTAGATGTTTTAAATATTTCTGTATAGCCTTTTTTATGGCATTCAGTTTAACTTTAAAAGTATCCAATAGCATTGAGGTATTTGCATCATTATTGCAAATAAAATAAAAGATAATTTATATATAGGTTGGGCTTAAATTTATATTATTGATGAGAGAAAAAATAGTCAGTAATATGTCTTATAAATTTAATATCATATCCAGACGAATATAACGTCAAATATTATAGTAAAATGTAATTCAATATAACAAAACATTTTAAATTGATTTATGTTTTACAAGGTGAAACAAAACTCTTTCTTTTTTTTATAAAATTTTTTTATGGCATTACTACGTTACTTGACATCTCAGTTAAACTGACACTGTACCGGCAGGCACCGGATGAACAGATGTGGCCGACCGACCGACCGAACTTATAATAAATGTGAGGGCGCGACAAGACTAAGGTAGTTAAAATATTCCGAAAAATAAGGAATACGCGTGTGAAGAAGATATTTTCCCCCGGGTATTCCGGAGCACGATTGGTAAAACCTATCCATAACCACCTTGAGCCCAAGAGGTAGAAAGCCCATTTAGCAATCCTATAAATACGGTGCTCAAGCCAGAGAAAGGTACGTTTTGATTCACTTACTAAACCACTCTTAGAATCTCATACTTACTTGAGCGTCGGAGTGCCTTCGCAGGTACCCTCCCCCGCCCGACCGAAGGAGACACCAAGAAGGAGCGACCGACCGAAAGAGAAGAAGACCGACACGTCAGCAACTACACTACATCGACCGACCGTGCCTGGACCCCATCTCTCCACTCAGGTACAGACACTTCAAGAAACAACAATCATTTGTCATCACATGAAAAAAAAAATATAATTAAAAAAAATACAAAAATATGAAAGAATTAAACCAAAATTATATGTTAACAAAAATATACTTAGGTAGACTATACATATTAATAGAATAAACTATGGATGAAATAAATCTTTACAAGATTATTTTTTATTTCTTAAAAAATAAAATAAAATATAAAAACTTGTTAGACAACGTGATTAAATTAAATTGTTTTTTTCCTTCAAAAGCGATATATTTCAAATTTATTAAAATGGTAGGATATGATTTGATTAAAATGAATAATTTACATAATGAGGCATAAAGCGAAGCATCCAACCATGCATACAACGTCATGATTTGGAAAGCATGACTTTTTGGTACACAAAAAGCAGCAGCACTGTTACTTTTTCTGCCACCATGTTTGAATGACCAATATGCCAAAGATCACCAACAACACACCTTTAATTTACTCACTTTATGGTTCCATTCTTGCAGCAGTTGTAGTAGTAAACAACTCATTCTAATTCAGCATTAATTAAGTTTAGATCTATCTAATCAATCAATTAATTAATTAATAAGGATAATATGATTTTGGAGAGCTAATGCTTCTGCAACATCGTGGGATAAAAATAATTAGATTTGCTTTCTAGTTTGAGTGGGAGTCAATTAATAAAATTGAACTATAAACACTTTATCTATGTTTAGTGCTTAACTAAGACACATCTATCTACTAACCAACACCAATATTTCAAGTTCTTTATCATTTTACATGAGAAAATAACATGGAAAAAGTTTTTTTACACATAAATTACTTCTACTTACAACTGTTTTTTCTAATGAAATATTATATTATAATACAATAGTATTTTTTTTAAGTTCTAAAGTGAATGTAGAATAAAAAGGTAGTATTAACATATAATGAGTCCACTTTCATTTAAAATTATAAGGTAATGGGTTTATGATTTATACTTTTAACTCTAACAAATTGGAAAACAATTAATGTACTTTCTTTTATTAAACTTTTATTGGTTTCTCCGGTCCACAATTAGCTCAAAGTCAAAGGGCAGCAATGACCATTCCAGATTTAAGAATAATTTGCATGGATTAGTTAAAAATTTAAATAAAAAGAATGTTGAATGCGAATGGAAAGAAAATATGCATATGAAGACTTTTCTAGGAAGTTCATTTCCTCCTCTGTATCCACTTTAATTTCAAGCTCATCACGTGTGTGTTTTCCTTTTTAATTATTAGAATATTTCAGCATTCACACCCAACAATATTTATAAGTATATAAAGTTGTTATTAAATAAAAATTTATAAAAAAATAGATTCATAAGAGTGAGCTAAGGTAAGACGGAAGACTTAAGAAAGAAATGTAATATCTTAAATTTTACACGTTAATTACTGAAATGTGTAATATTTATAAAAATTATCTTGTAAAATTAGTTAAAATTTGATTATATTAAATTTCTTGTCATGTTAGTATAATTTCAATTAATTAATAAACTAAAGTTGTGTTATCTTGCTTAACATTAAAAATTTTATAAAAATAAAATTAAACATTATCCATTTGAACACATGAAAATATTGTTGTTATTGGTATTCACACCACGTTTCAATGATGAAAGAATGATGCGAATGAAGTGTAGCGAAAAGCTTCCCATAAGTATGATAACAATTAAAGATTAGGCAGAAAATAATTGGAATGTAAAGTTGCCAAAGAAAACAAGTAATAATTATGAATTATAAAGGGCATTTAGTGGATTTGATATGGGGTCACTTTCACATTATTATAAAACTACCATCATAAATCGTCTTTAGTGTTGAAATCTATAAATTTAATTATGCCCATGCCACGGATGTCTTCTATAGCTAATAAAACAAAAAACTAACTATACTAACAAATTAAAATCTTGTCAGTCATTATATTTATTTATTATTGTTATAAAAAGATATTTTTTTAAAACAATTTCACATGCACTAGTCCATATATTTAATTTATTAAAATCACGGTCTTTCTAGAGAGTCTTTAGACTCCACTTAACTATTATTCAAAAGTATTTTTTTATGTTAATTTTCACGTATTTATTATGTGAAACAATTATTTATATTTAAACAACATTAACTTTTATTTATATTATTGTTTTTTAATTTTTAATCTTTCTTCTCACTAAAAAAAATATGAAATAAAAAACAATTTTAGAGAAAAAACAATTAGTTGTTATATTGACTAAATTAGAGACTATTTTAGGAACTAAAAAAAAAATTATTTCTAAATTAGTTTCTATTATTGTTAAATGATTTTTAAATTGGTATCTAATTAGCAACTAAGATTTTTTCTACCAAATTTAGAATCTAAATAATTGGTAGTTAAAACTTTGGTAGCTAATTAGATACCAATTTATAAATTATTTCACAATAATAGAAAGTAATTTAGAAACCATTTTTTTTAGTTTCTAAAATGGTCTCTAATTTAGTTACTAATGTAACTAATTATTTTGGTATCTAAATATTAGCTTGTATTTGATAATTTTATTGCAGTGTCTCATGATTTCAAACTAGTTGACTGTTTAAAAAAAGTTGTATAAAAATATATTTTACTTTTATTTCTTAAGTTAATATTTTTAAAAAAATAATATATAATTTCTATCACTACAAGAAAATCATAAAATAGAAATCAATTTTTAGACACCAAAATAATTAGTTACAAGAATAACTAAATTATAGACATTTTATAAACTAAAAAAAATGGTTTCTAAATTAGTTTCTATTACTGTTAAATAGTTTTTAAATTGGTATCTAATTAACTACCAAGGTTTTAACTACCAATTATTTAGATTCTAAATTTGATAGCAAAAACTTTGGTTGCTAATTAGATACCAATTTATAAACCATCTAACAATAATAGAAACTAACTCATAAATCAAAAATTTATTTAGTCACTGGTCTCTAATTTAGTTACTATAGCAACTAATTATTTTTTGTCTCTAAAATTAATTTCTATTTCATGATTTTCTCGTAGTGTATTATTAATAAAATTTGTAAATTAGTTTTAAATTGGTATATAATTAGCTACCAATGTTTTAGTTATTAATTAATTTATATTCTAAAGTTAGTAGTTAAAATCCTAGGAACTAATTAGATATCAATTTAAAATTAATTTTATAAATTTTCTTATAATAAAAATTACTTTATAAATTAATATTTTTTAATATCTAAAATAATATATAATTTAATTAATATAGTGATTAATTTTTTGTCTATAAAATCAATTTCTATTTAATGATTTTTTGTAGTGTATTTTTTATTGTTAAATATAAATATTTTTCATACAATTAATATATACAAAATATATGAAGAATATAGTTATATACATGAAATTTGTGTTAGTAAAAAAATATATTATTGCATAATTATAATTATATATATATATATATATATTTTAAAATAATTAAATTTTTTTATTAATTTTTAGTTATTACATTTATTTTTAAAAAAATTTAAATAGTTTTTTATTTGGAGAAATCAGTTTTTAAATAAGTTGATATAACACGCATTAATCAAATTCAATTTTTATTTATTTTTAAAAAGTTTATTTTTTTTCTCAATTCAACACACTATTACATTCATTTTTTAAATAATTTTCATTGTGTGTGTCTGTCACGTGATATTATATCTAAACCATTAATTATTTTAATATACAATGTTAATTTTTTAATTTGAATTACGTAAAAAAATATTAAAAAAACTCAAAAAAAATCTTAAAAATGGCAAACAATATTAAATAAATTATAAGCTAATTAAAATATCTTATAACTTGGAAATATAAAGCTCTTAAAATAAGTTAAAATCTTTTAAAATAATTTAATTTTAAGATATTTATTAATCAATTTGCCATCTGAGAAGGATGATGCTTGTAATAGACCAACATTCCCTGAAACCACAACAATTTAGTTTGAGTGTATAACTGTGTTGGAAATTATGGGATTTTATCAGTGTACGTGCAAAATTTGCTTTGCATATATTCAATCATGAGGACGTGCACGTGCACCTGCAAACTCAAAGCCAACATTTGAATAATATTTTTCTTTTTTAAATGTAGAGACCATTTATTACATTCACATAGATAACAGCTCAGAAACTCTTTAATTAATTTCACTGATCCTTTGCAGTTTTATTCTTAATGTTTACAGTTGAAATACATATTTTTATATATATATTTTTTTATAAATTATCGTTGAAAAAGTACTTGATAATTTGTCTCACTAGCATTTGACGAAGCTTTAAATATAGTAATTAATTTATTGGTATAAAACGATCATGTAATTAACTTTGGAAATTAAATTTACTTATAATATATCAGTTGTTATAAGTACCTTAAATGGTTCCATAAATTATATTTTTTCTTTCAAGCTGATCTAGACTTTCATGGTTTTTGTTTTAGGCTGTATTTTAAAAAAATAATCCGAAGATGTGTCCGAAAAAACATTATGAAAAGATCATATCATCATGTGCAAGTCAAAGAGAGCGTTGAGAATAATAAATGTGCAATTAACAGTACATATATAAATATCATGCTATTTAAATTTTTTTGATAATCTTACCCAGACGAGTCTAGATTAATTTGATTCTATAGTTCATACTTGATAGTTTTATTTGACTATTATAGATTATAAACATCTTCTACAGCATAATATCTATTACTAAAGTATATTTATTCATATATTGATTATAATATTCTTAAAGACAATATATTAATTATGATATTTATTAAATACTATATTGACAATTACTTTAATAATGTTGACTAGAGTGACATTTAGGTTAGGTTACAAATTTAAAATAAAATATACTTTAATTCAAATGGATTATACTTATGCTAATATTGAATGTAAAAGATTAATTATTTTTTGTAGTTTGTATATTTTAAACTCATGCTCGTTTCATTTAGTAGACCAAAACGTTTTTTTTTATATAAATTTAATATATTTCAGAGTTCATAACTAGTATAAAGATGGAAAAGAACGTGATTCTTATATTTATTTTTTTCAAATTTTAAAATTAAATGTTTTTTTGGAAGTTACATATATTGAAGTCTAACTCTTATATTTTTAAATTAAGTATATTTTATAGACAGGGTTTATTATACAAACATTTATTTCATTTTAACCAGTAGAAAAAATGTTATTCCCTTGGTGTTTTCTCTCCCCTGTTCCTTTGACAACTCCCTCCTCCTTTTAATTTTTTTATTGTTTTTAATAGATATTTTATGTGTGAGTGCATGGATGTTCCTGTGTGATTAAGGTTTTGGAAAACGGAAGGTGGATGCTACTATCTAATTAAGGTTTTTGAAAACGAAAAACAAAGTGGTGGATGTTACTATGTAATCAAGGTTTTTGAAAATGGAAAACAGAGTGATTTGTTGTTTTTCCGTGTATCAATATTGTATCCTACTTATTTTACACAAAACTGTTAACTTTTTCCCTTTTGGAGAGTGGTGGTTTTATTGGTGTGTAGATCAAAAGTATGCAAATTACGGTAACAATTTCCTCTAATTAACAATAATTTATTTAACAAATATTATCTCAAGGAAACGTGTATAATTACTTCATCATGCTTTTCACTTCTAGATATTTGAATCCATTCCATCCATCATTCTTGAAATAGAATATTTCAATTTTTTAAGGAGTTACAAATTTATTACGTTATAGTATTATCTCAAGTAATCATACATCCATATGAGGGTTAGAGTATCACACTAGACTTCAACATACACATTTCTAATAAGTATTGATATCAAATACATATACACATATAATAAAAATGTATCAATCTCATCAATATATATATATATATATATATAAAAGATTTATGTTGTTCTAGCAATTTTTTTACCCTAATAAGAAGACTTTCATGTTTAAGTGATATTACATTACTTAGGAAAACTAACTCTAAGATAAGTGATTTGACATCTCTCTCGCTCAATCATTCACTGTTACCTTAGCAACCATCATCCTCTTTTATCATTATAAAGTCACATCAACATTTGAGTAAGGAATTTTTTTATAATCCTACAAGTTTAAAAAACATCAGGCACATTGTTTCATATACTTGAATGATTATATTGCGACTCGAGTGATGATATATCTTTGTATGGTACAACAAGTTTCAAAAACACCACAAACACAACGTAATACTTGAGCGTTTACTTGTCACTCAAATGTTGAATGTTGTATAAATGATATATATATATATATATATATCACTCTTATTTAAACATTAAATCATAATTTAAATAATATAATACATCATTGAACATCTTTCCAAGATATTACATATAATTAAAACACAAATTTATTAATTTAGTAATATATATAATTGATTGATCTAGCAATATATGTATAGAATCATAAAATTATATATTATTTATAATATTCTTTATACAATAATTATAATTATTTTAAAACTCCATATTAATATTACAATTCCCCCTCAACATGAATTCCACAGTGGTATCGAGACTCATATTTGAACAAACACATTAATTTAATAATATTAACAATTTAACTTAATGCAGATGAATAGATGAGCATAATGTAGTGGTGCTCATAATTAAGTCCTGTTAAACAGAGATAAGGTATATTCTAACAAGATTACTTCTGTAGTAAATACATAAAAATTGAAGTATTTAATAGAAATATATTATTGTATATATTTAAATAATAATTGTAGATTGAATTGAATGAGCAGAATGTAGCGGTGGTAGATGTCGTTTTATTGGTGGAGTTGCAAAGAAGAGGTGGAATTTGAATGTATTATAAGTTGGAGGGTGGGGTGAGGGCCTTGACTGGGAGGCGGAATTGAATGGACACGGTTTTTGTGTTGAGGAGGGACACATGAACCGCACCTTCCAACACCAAATGCAAAATAGTTTTGATCACATAAGCCTTACGTTTGAACTGACATCATCCATAATCCATCCCCAGCCATTACATAAATTCACATATTCCGCACTCAACGCTTTCCTTCTAGATACATATTATCTCAACATACCATTGCCTCCTCCTTAAATACCATTCAATTAAATCAAATATAAACTCCACTGCCTCCCACATCCACACTCCAATCATACAACAATCACCTAATAATAATAATAATAATCATAATAATAATTTATTAAAATAAATTAATTACTAATAAACACTACTACCAGTCTCCATTATAGCCATCACAAATTAAAAATATCAGAATGTTCACTGAAATTCAAGCGTAGGCACTCAGAACCAATGAATAAACCTCACCCCTCAACACACCCTCACTATATATAAACACTCCCTCTCTGTTCTTCCTTCATCTTCACAACCATTCCAAAACAGAGAAAACAAAACGAAAAGAGTGAACCGCTTAATTTCAGAATTTGGTGCCATGGAAATCCCAAAACAAGAAGCTCGAGTGGCTCCCGCACCTCCCATGGTGGCCATGATGCCATCCCCTGGCATGGGCCATCTAATCCCGATGATCGAGTTCGCCAAGCGAGTCGTTCGCTACCATAACCTGTCGGTCACCTTCGTCATCCCCACCCAAGGCCCACCTTCCAAGGCCCAAACCGCCGTCCTCCACGCTCTCCCCGACTCCATCTCCCACACCTTCCTCCCTCCGGTCACTCTCTCGGACCTCCCGCCTGACGCAATGATCGAAACCACCATGTCCCACGTCGTCCTCCGCTCCCTCCCTTCCCTACGCGAAGCCTTCCATTCTCTCTCCGCCACCCACACACTCGCAGCCCTTGTTGTCGACCTCTTCTCCACCGACGCCTTTGACATCGCCGCCGAATTCAACGCCTCCCGCTACGTCTTCTTCCCATCCACCGCCACTGCCCTCTCCCTCTTCTTCTACCTCCCAACCCTAGACCAGGAGGCCCACTGCGAGTTCCGGGACCTCCCCGAACCGGTGACCATCCCTGGCTGCATTCCTATTCACGGAAGGGATTTACTCGACCCGGTTCAGGACCGCAAGAACGAGGCCTACAAGTGGGTCCTACACCACGCGAAGAGGTATAGAGAAGCCGAGGGAATAATCGAGAACAGCTTCGCAGAGCTTGAACCGGGAGCTTGGCGCGAGTTGCAGAAGGAACAACCGGGACGGCCCCCGGTTTACGCGGTGGGGCCATTAGTCAGAATGGAAACGGGTCCAGTGGAGTCGGAGTGTTTAAGGTGGTTAGATGAGCAGCCTCGTGGGAGCGTGTTATTTGTATCCTTCGGAAGCGCTGGGACCCTCTCCAGTGCCCAGATCAAGGAGCTGGCTCACGGGCTGGAAGCGAGCGAGCAACGGTTTTTGTGGGTGGTGAAGAGCCCAAACGACGAAATCGCCAACGGTTCTTATTTCAAAGCGGAGACTGCGGCGGATCCGTTTGGGTTTTTACCCGAAGGGTTTGTGGAGAGAACGAAAGGTAGGGGCCTTTTGGTTCCCTCTTGGGCTCCGCAACCTCAGGTTCTGGCCCATCCCTCCACCGCTGGGTTCCTCACCCATTGCGGCTGGAACTCCATTCTGGAGAGCGTGGTGAACGGGGTGTCCTTCATCGCATGGCCCCTCTTCGCGGAGCAGAGGATGAACGCCTTTATGCTCACCCACGACGTCAAGGTAGCGCTGAGGCCCAAAGTTTCCGATAATGGCTTAGTGGAGAGACAGCAAATAAGTAGCGTTGTGAAGTCCCTGATGGAAGGTGAAGAGGGGAAGAAGCTGCGTTACCGAATGAAGGATCTGAAGGATGCTGCTGCCATGGCTCTCGCTGAAGACGGTTCCTCCACCAACCATATCTCCCATTTGGCCCTCATCTGGGCCAACAAAACTGCTCCAAAACCTCGTCAATTAAATTAAAGCCTTCCTCCTGTACTATCCCCACTTAACTTATTTTTGTTTTTAATTATAAATATGCCTGTAGTTTTTCAAATTTGGATCATAACTTCGTTTACTACACTGCAGATGGATAAAATGGCATAAATAAATAAATAAAAAATTGGGTAGAGTGTGAAGAAGTGTAATAAAATTGAATTTCACGTGGCGCTTCACATCCCAATGATAACGACCAGGGATAGTGGCGAAAAAGAGGAGGGCCCAGTGGACGCAAAATTCGTAGCTCCACCGTGACCAGTAACAATATATCCAAAACTGGACGTGGCTAGCATTAGACGGTAGAACTTGGAAGGAGTAGGATTCCATGTGTAGGTGTCGTCACATAACTCAATGCCCGCCATGATGATTGTAATAAGAAAATTAATCTTGGTTTTACTTCATTCAACCACTTCTTTCAATAAGTCTTAGCTAACGTGCGTTAATTTCTTCAGTTTGGTAAAATGCCTTCAACCAGATTAAGGGAGATTATAACATAATAATATTTCTCTCATAATCTAGGATTAAGTGCTTGATTCATATAGACTTTATCGCATTCTTGTAGAAATGCTACAAATACTGCTCGTCATCTTTTGTCTCTGGCCCCGTCCCATGCGGATGGCATTTTCCTTGGTCAGCCACACTATCTATATGATGCTCTCTTCAAAAACAGTGTGCTTCTCAGGATCCACCTGTTATAGAGAATAAAATTATTTTCATACTGTTCAAATATAATTGAAAAAAGAAAAATATTATTTTCACATCCACTTTTTGCATTGCTTCAAATTACAACTTTCAAATGATAGAGGTTATGAAATATAAAAGAATATTTTTGTCATTTGAAGAGGTGTAATTTGGAGCAATGGATGTCAAATTATCACTGCTCTTGAAAAAATGTAATCGGATTAATTCAACCACAAATTTAGATTTTGTTGGGAATCTCACTTTAATTTTAATGAGAGACCATGACTAATTTTTAATGAGAGACCATGACTAATGAATATTGATAATTGATTCATTGAGTATATTCAAGGATGAAAATTCCAAAGTCTTGGAATTATATCTCTTTGAAGACTTTGAAGTTCAGCCTAAAAAGTTCAAGATGGTATTTTCAAAGTATCTTGAAAATACGACAAACATTAATTATCAATTATCTCTTTATAAGGAAGTTTTCTTTTCATTCTCTATATAAAGGAAACTTGTGAGGAAGAGAAATACAAGCAAAAGGGAAGAACAACATAAATAGTAAATGAGATAATAGATATCCATCATAGTATGAGATTAGAAATCTTAATTCTTTTTTTCTTTGATTAACAGAAATCCTAGTGAGATGCTAGAGAGACATTGCATTTCATCTTTGTTGGTTGAGATTAAGTGGTAACCTCGTATTCTCTTATGACGAGGTCTCATAGGTTTTAGTTAATAATTTGAGGTGATTTTACTATATTAAAATTAACAGTATCATTATTTTATATTCTTAAGAGATTTTACGTTAAACACATATGTACATAATATAAACCATTCAAGTTTTGATAAAAACAAAGTGGCACTTAAATGTTATAGCATCCTAATATCGTTTTCTGCACGAGGAGTTACGGAGAAGCTTTACCTTCCTTTTATATTTCAAAAAGAGAAAAAGTGTGCACAAAAGAGAAAGGAATCTTAAATGCTATATGCCATTTATATATTGGGTTCAAATAGATGACCACTACTTGAATACTTTTTCTGTCTTAAAACTATTGATGCTGCAATTTTTTAATTTTATCCAAATTTCATTCATTTTTTATATGTGCTCTCATTTAAAATAATTAGAATTGTTTTTAAACATTTTAATAAACAATTGACTTTTATATTAGTTTGTATTAACTATGTTTGAAGCTCATAAAACGGGTGGATCCCCTCAACCGGCATCAATGATGCCAGATAAGATATTATCTTCAAACCATCTTGACCTGCTTACCTAGTCCGTTGACCGATTTTTATTTTATTTTATTATATACATAAAATATTAAAATTAAAATAAGTTCAATTTAAAATATTATAATTTTATGTTACATTATTTTAAAATAATAATATTCTAATTTAAATCATGAATATCTACGTATACAAGTTAATTTTCAATTACATAACTTAGTAAAATAACTTAAAAAGTATTTATTTTTTCAATTTATCCGAATAAAAACATTATTTAATAATTTAATATTTAGAATTATATATATATATATATTTAAAAACTAGCAACTCAATGGACCAACTCAATATTTAAGTCTCATTCTCTTTATATTTTCTCTTTAGTTTTTTTTAGAGTAGTTTCTAATATTTTTCCTAAATAAAATCTATTAGTGAGATAAAAATCTATTTATCCATCATCATAATTTATTTAGCGTTTAAGGTTATTCCCTTTTATTTTAAAATTTCTCTATCTTGTTTCCTTTTACTTTTTTTTTTTAATATTATAAGATTTTACTCTCTTTCAACTTTCTTTCTATATTGATTTTGCTTAGTAAACAAACAACTCCTGTACAATGAGAGCTATTTTGATCAATGAAAGTAAATGATTTTGATAATAAAGATGATTATAGATCTTGATAATATAATTTGATTTCTTGAGTTTAGAATTACTTGTATAATCGAAGAGTGTAGTCTTTAGTACAACTATTTTTATTAATCAAATTCGTATGCAATGCTTATTTGAAGAGTGATAGAAACAAAACAGTATAAAAATACATTTAAAATTTGGAAATATGCATATATATTTTATTAAACTAAGAAAATACTATTGAAGTATTACAAATACACTTGACAATTTTTAACATTTCATAAGTAAATAAGTAAAATGACTTGATCAATGAATCGAATTAAATCGTTTTATGATCTTTTACTAAGTTGTGCAAAATAATGTTTAAAGAGTTATTTATTTTCTATACTTACACAGTACACAGAAATTACAATGAATGTAACAACTATGAATCATGGCTGGTGAAAACAAAATTAAAAAGTTGGAAAAGGTGATACTCAGTAATCAATTTATAATGCTCCATCAGTTCAGACCTTACCTACTCTTCCTCCAAGTGAAATTCTTGGGTGCCTTCCTTACCTACTAAATGCAATAATAACTCATTATACACATTTATAATAAGATTTTTGTTTAATTTTGGTCTTTAAAATTTAAAGTAAGTTCAATTATTACTCCTAGGCCTCTTGTCCTCTTCGATCTGTCCATCAAATCTTATCAAGCTTAATTCCATATGAGAATAATTGATCGGCGTAAAAACGATAAATTTCGACAATTTAATCAAAACAAATAAGTTTCTGTTTGTAGATTATAAGTTCTAAAATTAGTGCGTTGTCACAGTATTAAAAATATTAACTTGTTGGTAAATTTTATAGACTTTAAATACTGGTTAGTCAATGATTTACGCTGTGCAAGGTATAACAAAAGTAAGGAAGGAAAGAATTCTATCATTGATTAAATGTCTAGCATATATAAATACAGTATATTATACATGAAACCTTCTAATTAACCGTATACATTATTCCTGACACCCCCGATTTACAACAATAGAATTTATCACAATCCTTAAGGAAAGAGATACTATAAACGAGTTTAGTCAGTAAATAAAAAATCTGATAACAAGTTAGAAGATGAATTGTATTTGATTTGTTGAACATTATCATGAAAAATGAAGATTAAGTTCAAAATATTTTAATTTGAAGTGTCAAATGAGATTAACAACAAGAAAAATAATACTCAAATTATCATAGTAAATATTTGAAATAGGGGATGAAACTCTAATATTAGTGAGAAGGGAACACAATTATTTGATTTTACGCAATAATACTCCTTTATATCGCCTCAGTGTTGTTGCAGGATATCACATTCTGCTTGTGAGAAGACCAAAAGACAAGATTGGATTCTAAATAAATACAATAATCACTAGTAGATTTATGATCATCAATGTCAAACTCGTAATCAATATCGTTATTGGAATGAAAAAACATTCGTCCTCTCCTATTTTGAGAAGTATTGTTTCGATTGTGATTTTGTTGATGATTTGACAAAGATCATGAACCAAAAATATTATTAGCTTGTAGAGGAGACTGATCATTAAGATAACGTTTCTAAATCTTTCTTCTTACACTATAAGAAATGCCTCAATATAATAACATAATAAGGTTCTAAGCTAGATGTGATAAATGTAATGAAATGATCATAATTTTCATACAAGTCATAAAAAATAACATTTATATGATCTTCAACTGTAATGAGAGCTCTAATAGCATCAAGAGTATCAACCGTTTTCTTGATTTTAAACATATACATAGTGACACCATGATTCTTCATTGAAGTACATAGCTTATTTTTCAGCTTCTTGATTTGTGTCTTAGTTTGAGAGGCATAATATGTGTGCAATCTTATTTAAATTTGAGCAGAAGTTTCAAGATCCACTATCTTGGTGAGGATAGGATTCAAAGTGATGCAAGAAGCCAAATGAGTATAAGTTTATCTCATTCATGACACAAAAAGGATTGATATTGTTGACACAAAAATCATAACATTTTTGAACCTTGGAGAAACTTGTGGATTATCAAAGAATAATAATAGTAACAAGAATTTGTTGCTACAAATAAAAAAATAATCTTTGTCTGACTTAAGGGTGATGTGCATGGTGAAGGTATTAGGAATGAACTTAAAGGATAAAGAAAAATCTTCATGATTAAACATATCAGAGAAAAAAAAAGTCATTAGTAACTCCATGTAAAGTTAAAAAAAAAACAAGAAAAGAAAGAAAATTATATTATTAATAATTGTGAAAAGTAGAAACATATACATAATGCTTCTAATCCATAACCAACTAACTATATATATTATTCCTATAGATAAAATGGATGGTGGATTTAGAAGGATTACGAAATTAAATTCCATTGACAGGTAGTTGTAGAAGGTTAGTTCCGTGGGGTTGGAGGAAAGTGGATGATTGGCTCTTCAGAGTTTATAAATCAAAGTCACACTCCAAATCTTGTGGCGAGGTAAACAGAGTGACTCCCATTACTTCGACTCAATTTATATGTTAGATTTTAGATTTAAATATCATGAATGTTTTTTTTTTTTTTCTGACAATTAATCATTAACGTACGTGTGAATATTTACACTAATAACTTGATTACTTGAAGTATGATCAAAATTTTAAACATAAATTTTGTTTTTAATGTTTTAAGAGTGTCTTGTTTATATGTTGGAGGAAATGTTTGTCAATTCTAAAATGTCATGTCTGATATGGTATATATAGTAAACTCAATGAGTTCTTCATTTCCTAACAGTTATCATGACTTTGAATTTTTAAGCAAGTGCATCCTCACCACGTCAACCGCATTCATACCAAGTTTTCACGGCATCATGGTTTTTAAGGTTTGTGTAATTGTTACTATTGTCTCTGCAATTAGAACCTTAATTAACTTTCCCCTATTATATATTATGGTAATTTTTGTGGCTGGAATTAATTCATATATAGCATGATGATTGGACACGTCTTGCCAAAAACCAGTTTGTGCACAACACTTTTCAGGCAAACATGTTTGGTATGAAAGTTTGGTTTTCCTCCACTTCTATAGCAATTGGAAAGATATATACGTTCTATCTTGTAATTTTATGCAACTATCTTTTCTTTACTCTTTTGGTTTATCATTTCTAATTACTAGAAAGAGAAATTGCTAGATCTTAAAAGATATTCAAAATTTGTTAAATAACAAATTTTAAAATTTAACTCAATAAGATTTACACCTATTTATATATTTAAAATATTCTTATAAAATTCTTCTTACTTAATTAAAAACAAAATAATATATAAAGTTAAACAATAACTAATAAGTAATAAGATATATCCTTCAAAGGAAAAAGAAGAAAGCAACATGGTCACGAATTCTTTCTGCAAATATATTTCAAATACAGAAACGTATTCTACAATTGGGAAAATTGAAATCAATACATGCATTTCCGTGTCATTGTTATACACCCTTTGATTGTTTGACAATCTTTACGACGTCTCTAACATTTTTTAATTGAAACCTTTATCTGATATTTATTTCTTAATTAAGTTCTGTCGCCTAATTGTGACTTCAAAAAACTAAGCGTAGGACCTAATAATTAAAAAAAAACAAATTTAAGGATTCAATTAAAAAGGAAACTAGTTCATTATCCTAATTAAAAATAATCAAATGGTTTAAGGACCTTTTTAACTCAAATATTTCGTGATTTTTTTATGTTTAATATATAATTATAATCAAATTTTACTACCTGTGTCCAAACTTCTAATTAATTCATACGGATAAAAAAAGTTGGTTATTTTAGTTAATGATATTAAATATTTAGCAATTTTATTATTTTTCAAAAAATACTCCTAGAATTATCGAAACGATGTATCCTTTTCACCTAATTACTTTTTACTTATTCGATTAATATGTAAAAATAGAAAATAAATCTTTAATTTATCTTAAATTATTAATTTGTACCTAAGAGAATGAGTTCGTTATCTTTATTTAAGATGTACGTAATTTTGAATATGCTAGAAAAGTAATTAATACGACATAACAATATGAAAATACATATACGAAGACAAATAAATTTTAATTTTATTCACAGCAAAAACATCACAAACTGGGGTAGTATTTTCCAACGTATATTCTTGGGGAAATTATTATTTTAATTCCTTTAAGCTGAGGTCAAATCCAACTCAATAATATCTTCTTCTTTAATGGAACTATATCCATTTACTGTGTAACTTTTATGGTGGAATTATCTTATCGGTTTCATCGTCAGTTTATGCGTCTCTACCCTACATTTTTGTAGAATAGGTCCAATTGTGTCATAATAATATCCCTCACTTCTTACTGTATCATGTGCTGTAGTTCAAAAATATAATACTTTTTTCTTTGTTTTACTTGTTAATTTAATACCTAACACTGGAGTAGAGTTCTTAGACTATATTCAGAGGTAGAGTTAGACTCACATTTCAATGATGTAATAAAATATTAATTCTAATATTCAACTCATCATCATGATATGATTCAACCACATTTTATTATTAATGTTTGTATAATCATCTTATGCACAATGGGCCTCTTCTCTCTCTCTATAGAACCCAAACCCAAATTGAGTATCCATCCACACACCCATTTCTGCCCACTTTTTCTTGGACCTCCATGATTTCATGCAACTCCCATATATTTAAATATTTTAAATTTATTCTTTTGTTTTTATATTTTGAGTTTTAATTTATTATATAATATGGAGAAACCTCTCTTCTATTATACAATCTGAAATGTAAAACTTACTTTTTTTTGTTCTAAATTATTTATATAAATTTGTATTTTGAATTATATTTTAAAATATATGTTCACAATAAAAATTTGCATTCAATAATGTATTTATGGATTGAAATTTTTAATGAAGAAATCCAAAATAAAATTCCAAAAATGCAGAATTAGAAATGTATTTTCAATAAGGGTAATATGGTCATTTTGTCATCTCACGGGGTGCAAGTTAAAATCATTCGGAGTGTAGAAAGAAATGGCCACCATTCCCCTAGCAATTTAGTAATCAATAAGCCCACTAGTTCAGTTTTTTTATTTTCAGTGATTATCTTATTCACTTATAAATCTTTACCAATAATTTGAGAGTCAAAATAATATACTAAAATTTATATTTATATATATATATATATATTATTACTATTGTCACTAACATAAAAAAAATAACACACAATTTAATATAATTATAAAAAAATCACACATATGTAATGAATTGTTTTTATTTCTTTGAAATTTTCAAATTCTTGAATTCATAAATAGTTGAAATCATCCATAGTTGAATAAGAACCTTTGAGAGATGTAATTACTAAAACAAAAATTTATGATAAATAAGTTACAATTAAAAGATACTTATAGAAAAACATATAACACTTTAAGATTCCGTTTTATCTTCTTAAAACCAATTTTTATAAAAAATATTCCAAAGAAATAAGAACACTTAAATTAGTTTGATTATAAAAGTTTAAAAAGAAGACAAGATATTGAAATTCTCATATTCAAAACAATCTCTAAAGATAAAAGAATTTTTTACATGAAAAAAATAAAAGTTCATTATTAAATACAGTATATTATGAACCTACTTCACTCTCAAATTTTCCTTTATTTCCTTCCTCAAACAAACATTTGATAATTATTATCTTCATACTCATTTTCAATTTCATTTATAGAAGCAAGCTATTGCTTACTATATATTTTCATAAATGTATATATATATATAATATAATATAATATAATATAATATAATATAATATAATATAATATAATATAATATAATATAATATAATATAATATAATATAATATAATATAATATAATATAATATAATATAATATAATATAATATAATATAATATAATATAATATAATATAATATAATATAATATAATATAATATAATATAATATAATATAATATAATATAATATAATATAATATAATATAATATAATATAATATAATATAATATAATATAATATAATATAATATAATATAATATAATATAATATAATATAATATAATATAATATAATATAATATAATACAATACAATATAATATAATACAATATAATATAATATAATATAATATAATATAATATAATATGTGCAATCTCACTATAGATAAAATATTATATAAGAGATTGAATTAGATTTATTATATTTAAAACTTATTATTGTTATAAAAATCTAACAATAGAATTTATTACTATTAACCAGTTATAAAGTTTTAATTGACAGTCTCAACTTAAGAGAATTAAGTGTCTATTTGGATAGGGGGTGTACTGTTCTTGCGGACAGAAATGAAGGTGCATCCCTGTTTAGATCTGGGAATGAAGGAGGATGAGGGATGGAGGAGTGGGTGGGTGGAAGGTTCAAGCTTCTTCTCTCAAATGCAGAGAAATAAGTGAGAGAAGAGAAAAAGCCACATAGGATGTCTACAATTACGCATGTGCTCCCATATTTTTATAAAATATGCTATGAATTAATCACATCTAATTTTGTATCTATTTTTTTAACTATCCCATGCACATATAATAAATCATAAAAAAATGACTAAAATTGTAAATTTTTTTATATATTAATAAAAAAATTAACTATATTAATAATATAAATATTAAAATAACAATAATTTTTAAAATAAATTTTTAAAATAATGATAATAAATATTAATTAAAATCATTTCAGTTATTTTAATTTTATTTCAAATAAACTGTACACACCCAAAAAAATTAATCATTTATAATAAAAATAAAAATATTAAATATATTTCTAATAAAATAAAAATGCCTATATATAAAAATAGTATAAAAATTTAGTTAAATTAAATTTTACAAAATATTTCATATTTTATTATTTAAATATTTTAAAGATAAGAGTAAATTTGTAAATATATATAATTTAAAGAATCATAAATAATATTAAAATTAACTAAATACATTAATTTACATAAGGGTATATTTGTAATCTTACAATTTACACAATTCAAAATAATTCAAAATATCCTTACAACCATCACATCACTCACATATTTCAATAAACTTTCCTTACATATTCATTCTAACATACCCCAATACAAACAACTTCAACTTTCTTCACACTTCCACTCCTTCACACCCTCAACTTTCCACTCCCACACACCCTCTAATCCAAACAAAGCATAAGAAATAAGATGAATAGGTTAAAAATTAAGATTACACGTATAGATCTCATATTACAAATCTCACATATAAAATCGATTTTTGAGATTAAGTGAGTAAATTATTTTTAAGATAGAAAACAAAATCATGTAACGATATGGATTGTGGTTTCCTCCACGGTGGCTGCAGGTTATCCTTTTCTCTTAACTTCGGAGAGATATAGCATATTAATAATTGCGTAATTACTTGCAGAATATGAGCTTTCCATAAAGTATCTATGCATGAATATAAGCTTTCATCCTAACATTTGTCAAAATGAATGCAGACAATAAAGACGCCGTCAACAAATATTTTTCCTTATTTTATCTATTAGGCCAATTCTAAATGCTCTAATTAACCCAACACCTGTTTAGATTACTATCGTTGTCATGACTGCAAAAAAATTATTTTCAACAATATATTTCATATTTAGATTCTTAACTTATAAAAGAAAGATCAGTGTAGAATGTCTTTTATAAACATTGGATACAGTTATAATAAATAATTTCACTCAACATTTCATCATAGAAAACCTATATAACTTATTATTATTAATTGCAATAAAAAATTAAATGAAATAAATAATTTATAACTACTTTAAGTTAAATTTATATTGTCATCATAAAAAGCTAACATAAAAAATAATATCACATCTTTTAAAATTAAATATTTTTTTTTTATCGTTCACATTATAATATTATTTGTAATTTATTTCTCTTACTTACAATTTTCTATCCAAATATATAAATACATATTTCTACATTCATAAATAAATATTTATCTTTATTTTAATTCAAAAATTTTAACAATTCTAAAATATTTTTTTAATAAATAAATAACAATTATTCTTTTTACAATGAAATCAGGTTCCATCAAATTTAATAAATTATAACTCATTCTCCTTACATCTAAATAATCTAATTTTCCGGATTCTCTCCTCTTTTTCTTTCTCTTTCTGCTCTCACTCTCTTCCAAACAGTGCATAGAAGAAACTACAAGAGATTAATGAAATAAATTGTGGACCCTACATAAATGAAAAGATTATTAAATTTGTGAAGTTGTGCTAGGGTAACTAGTGGGAGTATCCAAAGTAGGAATGTTTTCTGTTTTTGTCACTCACGTTTTGAACTACTAATATCTTAAAGGGCTTTTTTCTGTAAGCAACCGCATTTGGCCACACAAAGAGTTTTAGTGACACTGGATAAACTAGTTGCAGAACAGTACGCAAAGTTTTTTTTTTCTTTTTTAATTTTAGATTAAAAAAATAATTTAAAGTTGTTATTATATTTAATAGAAAATTTTGTTTGCCAATAAATTTTGAGATTTTTTGTAGAATACATGAATTATAATTAAAAATATGTGTTACATAAAGTTTGTGGCATATGAAATATCATAATTTTATAAGAAGACTTTATATAGAAATTGTTATAATTAAAAAATAATAAATTCAACTATATTTGGTCCACACTTTTTTTTTTGAAGTAGTTTCTTCCAGTACCATATCAATTATAAAGTGCACTTAATATAAAATTAAAATTTGAAAATGTTCTTTTTCATCTTTATTTTCAAAAAAATGGTATTAAATAAAAAAAAGACAAATTTATTGACTTTTGAATTTATACATTCAAAACACTATTATCTTCAGGATTTTCAAATATAAATATTCAAATAATGTAAACAATCAATTTTCCTTTAAGTTTTCAGACAGCACCATGTGCAAAACCTCCAGATTTCCCTATCTAGGAAAAAAAATTCTACATATACAAATCCGAAATTCATCAATCTCAGTATCGCTTTCACTCGGTGCACACTTCTTCTCCATCTTCTCCATCGACAACTCCTCTCTACCACCTTACTCTCCACAGCCTCTGTGCTCAATGAACCTTAGGTGGTATTTTAAATTATTAAGGATAAAAGAGACTTTTTATGTGTATATATATTGATTGAAAATTTGAATTGATTTGGTGGAGGGAAGAATCAGTCTTTTTCTTTTTCTGATCACATAAAAAACTAAGAAAGTGACAAAATTTACATACACTATAAATTTTAGTTATTATTATTGAAGAAATGAGCTTGAGATCTGTAAAATTTATGGGATGTTAAAGATGTGGCACACACTTTTAAGAGACTGAGTGAAAATAAAAAATCTTAAAGATAGTACCGATATTATTGAAATGTAAACATTCTCTCAAAAGGTAAATTAATAATACTTTTTGAATTAAAGGGTAGTGGTATGGAAAAGTACTTCTCCAGCAAATTATTCATCCACAAAGTCTTCGACCCACTAGCTTCTTTTTCAATCATTAAATTCGGAGTTTATAAAAAAATTAAAAAATTATACGAGCAATATAAATATATACCCTAAATATACTATATTATTAATTTAAATTATTAAAAGAAAGATAAAAATTACAATAAATAATAATATTAAAAGTGAACTTTAAACCTAATTTAATTCATAAAATCAGATGAGATAAAATTTACATTCAATATATAAAAATAATTGATCGTTCTCATATCTATAGTCCATGTTAGATTTGAACAAATAGTAATAAAATGAGTGGATGAGAATGTGCTCCTGGATCACAATCTTAAATATAATAGTGTAGTTCAAGATTTCTGATTGCAATTGCAAGTTGCAAGTTGTATTCTACCTGCTTGTTGTCGTCTCTCTGAGAGGGAAAAAATATGAGCGAAGGGAGCAAGGTGTGTGTCACAGGAGGCAATGGCTACATAGGTTCCTGGCTCATCTACAAGCTACTGGCCAGGGGTTACACAGTTCATGCAACTCTCAGAGACTTGAGTTTGTATTCTCTATCTTTCTTTTTCTGCACACTATGTCTCTTGTCTTGTGAGTTTTGATTCATTTTGGAACATAATCAACAGAGAACGAGTCCAAGGTAGGGCTCTTAAAGAGTCTTCCTCATGCAGAAGGCAATTTGGTTCTGTTTGAAGCTGATGTTTACAACCCAACTCAATTTGATCCTGCAATTCAAGGATGCGAGTTTGTGTTTCATGTTGCTACTCCCCTCGCCCATGAACCAGGTTCATCTCAGGTTCGCCTCTTTAACTCTACACATAACTCGATCTGTTTAAAACATGGCATGAAATTCTTAATTTTAACATGTTAATGGTACATATGAGTGATGTGATGATGATGCATACATTGCAGTACAAGGATACTTCAGAAGCAGCAGTTGCAGGGGCAAAAAGCATTTTCATGTCATGTGTGAGATCAGGGACGGTGAAACGTCTGATCTACACTGCGTCTGTTGTTTCAGCCTCTCCACTGAAAGAAGATGGGAGTGACTTCAAAGATGTAATGGATGAAACTTGCTGGACCCCTCTCAATGATTCCTTGGAATACGTTTACCTTGAAGATCCTGCGTACAAGGTTAGTTGCCAGCTTTTATTCTTCAATTTGTTTCAAAGAAAGAATTCGGGTTCTTGCTGCTCTTGCTCCCATTTGCACATTTTGTTGTCTGGATTATAATAGAAAGGTCAAGAAACAAGACATGTGATGTGATACAAACCGATAGAAACGTATATGAAACGTATTATAAAAATAAATTTAACTTATTGTTTAAAATCTAAAAAGTGAAAAGACAATATAATTTATTTAAGTTATTTTATTCTTCTATCTTTTTATCATCCTTATTAAAAAAATTATTTTACTATAAATTCATTTAAAAATTAATTTTTAATTCTTTTATATTATATAAAGATATAATAAAAAATTAAATAAAAACATTTTCAATAACACATATATAATCTATATATTTTTGTTGTTTATTTCTATAATCATAATAAAATTTTATGTAATAAATTTAAATTTTTAAAAAAGTATTGTATTTGAGTATTTTAAAATTATGTTGTAACAATGTTAGAATTGTAAAAATCTAAAAAAAAAAATTGATATTTTTGGTACGTATCCTAGTTTATCAGTGTCTGATGTGAATAACACACTATTCAAGAGGCATTTATGAAGTTCATATATACTTAGTATGAGTGATATGTGATAAGCATGTTAACATATATTAGCTGAGCCTCACATGAGAAAGTGTATGCATGTGATTTATTAAGGATTTACTTCTTTGAGAGAGATGAGATAGTCATTTAGAGAGATTCAGCTAACTGTAAAGTGAGTGAGAAATAATTTTAATCTTTAACGAGGAAAGCATTATTGATATTAAGTCTCATGTACTAAAGAACAATATCTTCGGGATTTCATCAGTTGATTTTCTTACATGATTGAGATTGTTTAATGCTATTGTATTGGTCTTATATTTCAAGGACTATACTTATTCAAAAACACTGTCTGAGAAACATCTGTTGAGCTATGGAAATGATGAAAATGGTGGAGGATTAGAAGTGGTAACACTCCCTTGTGGACTAGTGGGAGGTGAAACCCTTACATCTTCTCCCAGTAGCAGCATAATTTGTATCGCACAGATCGTGCAACAGGAAAGGGCCTACAAATCACTCAAGTTCCTAGAGGGATTGCTGGGTAAAGTTCCTCTTGTACACATTGATGACGTATGTGAAGCTCATATTTTCTGCATGGAAAGCACTTCCATCAGTGGAAGATTTTTGTGTGCAAGTTCTTACATTTCATTACAAGAGATGACTAACCATTACGCTCTTCATCATCCAGAATTCACCGTCAAACAAGAGTAAGTGATTTCCTGTTCTTGGTCACTGCTAGATTTATTTCTTCTCTTGGTCTCCTTTTTCCTTGTTTCTTAAAGAACTAACTCAAAGGCCTAAATAGTAGTATATTTATGTAAATAGATGTTAAACAAGGACATTTTCAATGGAATAACTGTAAGCACGATTAAGATCAAATTTTTACATGATTGTGTAGTCTTGGATTACACCAATTAAGTTTTCTTCCTACTAAATGTTTACAGTTTTCATCTGAAAATTACATTTCAGATATAAAGATGGGCAGAGTAAGGATATCAAGTGGACCTCAACAAAGCTGTGTGACAAAGGATTTGTATATAAATATGATGCCAAAATGATATTGGATGATTGTATCAGATATGCAAGAAAGATGGGTGAAATCTAGTGTCCATCTACACCCTCTTTGCATCTGCTTGTAACATGTGGATGTCTCTTTTTTCCCTATCTTCAATACTTTTGTTTTTGTCTTGTTGATTAAAAAAAACTCAGTTCTAAATTAATTGAAATAGTACTACATTAATTAGAAAATAAGGACTGTGATCATTACTACACAGTATCCCTGTTTACAGAATATTTTGTTCTATTTATTTATTTACTAAGCATTTCCCTGTAGTATATCATGTTCATTTGGTGTTTCAATCAGTATTGTAATGGTTACAAGTTTTATTACCTATATGTTGTTTTTTGAGTTTCCAAAAAAGATATCATATCTAGCATTGTTTAGTTTTTTTCTAATTTAAAGAGTTTATGCTCTTCATATGGACCACTCAAACATCTTAGTTGGTCCTTCACATATATACAGGAGAGTGGTAAAGGGATGCCTTTTTGTTGTGTAGGAAACAGTGTGGGGCCAAATTGATCAATCTTTAGGAGAAATGATCATTGACTATTGATTACACAATTCTAGAAATATACCTGAACCATGACCAGGATTTACGATTTAGCAAAATAGGAGTATCTCTGAATTGGACTGAAATTTAAATCCAATTCAATTAAGCATAATAAACAAATGGTAAGATGCGTAATGAACATAATTTAAATGGTTTAAAATATATTATAAGTATCTCATCTACAGATTCGGAGATAGTTGACAAATATAAATTTGGTTTATTTACATTTAAAATAAGTGTGTTTCAAATAAGACATTTTTTTTAAAATTATTTAATATATGTATAATTTTCTTCTAATAAAACAGAGAATTGGCTATTTTCAAAATAAACATAGTAGACAAATGCATTAAAAAACATAAATTTATTTTATTAAAAAATATAAATAAATAAACCGGTCCGTATAAAATTACAAAAACTAACATGTTTATGTGTCATTTTTATACAATTTTGTTTACTATTTTAATGTAAAATTTATAGATAAATTATTTTAATTATATATTTTTGTTATTTCAGTTAATATATTTTGATTGAACTATTATGTTATAAATTATAATATTTTGAACTATAATATTAAAATAATATAAATAGTGTAATAGTTAGAATAGTATATTATATTTTTTTTAAACAATAATATTAAAAATATATTTTCTTATCTATAACCATCTGTAATTTTAAATATAACCTAAAATAATAAAATATATATTGAAAGAATAATCATTGTTAAAATAAACTTTGTAATATAAGTTGACTAATTTATAATTTATTCATAAAAAATCTTTTCATTGGTATAATAGGTTTCTATCTTGTTTGTTCTTATAATTCTTTATGAATAGGTATAGTTTACTTTTGTATCGTTTTTGTTAACATATGAGTTTTGGTCTATTCTTCCCATATTTTTGTATTTTTTTTAATAATATTTGTTATGTAATGAGTAATGATTGTTGTTACTTGAGTTGTCAAAGTAATTGAGATTTTAAGTTGCATAATAATATATAACATATTTTTATTTAAAAATAAAAATAAACTTTGTAATATAAAAATCATTAAAAATACTAGAAAGAAAAAAGTAAATACCTATTTTAAGAAGAGGAAAAAAAAGAGAAAAAATAATACAACCCTGAGTTATGAAAAATAGAATATGAAAAGGAAATTTAATGAATACATTTTAAAATAAAAGAGAAATAATATGTAAGAAATTGAAAGTTAGCATTTTAAATTAAGAAATGTTACTTGAGTTAAGATAGTGGTGCTGTTTCAAACTAAACCCATGTGACTTTGATCCTGCAGTTTAAGAACACAATCATTTCTTTATATCTTAGCTTATTATTATACTTTTAAATTATCTTACAGCATTACAACTTGTGTGAATACAAGTCAATGTATTTGTTTTATATTTTAATCTTAGTTTTACTATCTGCTTTGGAGGTCGACACTGGTGCAAATATTTTATTTTAACTTGTACACATTTTCTAGCAGTTTTAAATATACTTTGTTTTTTTTCTTTTGTTTTTAACTGTCATGTCTGAAACAATGCCGAATTAATTTATTTAATTTATTTCATTACAAGAAATCCACATAATATCTCACGTTTCTTATTTCAACGTCACTTATGTATTTTTACTATTATAATATATATATATATATATATATATTAAAAATGAAACTTAAATACATATATATCCTTGTAAAATTATTACCAATTACTGTATATTAGTAAATAAATTCTTATCATTATACTAATATATTTATATATCTTTTGGCAGAGACTTTTATCAAACTAGCACATGCCACGAGATCTCCAGAATCTTCCTATTCGATAAGACTTTTAAGCAAAAACAAGTATTTAAACCTAAACCTATCCAAATAGTGAAATACCACCTTTAAATCTTTAATCATGATTAAATATTTTTTTATTGTATCATTATGAAATTATTTTTTTATCATTGGTCGACCATTTAGTTATTTATAGTATGAAAATAATTAAAATTAGTTCTTAAATAGAATAAATTTTAGTTTTTTTTCAAAAATAATATTTTTATAAAAAAAAATCTTTTTGAAGTCGTTATACTTCTTGAAGCTTTTGCAGGGCTTTTGCTCAATGTTAAAGATCCCTACCCTCATCTTGCGGGGCTCCCCTTGCCCTTTCTTGGTTGGTAAATCAACCAGCCGGATTTCATTAATAAAGGGATAAAATTTGGTGGTTCTAATTATAATTTTAATAGGAAAACAAAAAACATGTGTCTATTATAATTAGTTTTGATGTACTGATGAAGTGAAAACTAAAATGGAATCAATTCTACATATAAAAAACTTATTTTAATTATTTTTATATTATAAATATCAAAATAATCTAAAATTTGATAAGTAACTAAAGTTAATTTAATGTTATAAAGTTTAATCCTTAAATCATTAACTCCTTGCTGCACACAAGTTGTTTTTCTATAGCTTCTAACTATTAATAAACGGAGAAACGAGAAATATATTATAAAATTTTTATTAATATTTTTGAAGGATACAATTGAAATTTGAAAATTTATGTTGATATTAGAAGTTTGACACACACTTTTAAGAGTGAGTGGAAATAAAAAATCTTAGTATTCTCTAAAAAGTAAATTAAAAATTGTACTCTCATAGCCAGACCACATTGTAAGTTGATCAGAATACCGAATCATATGACTACTCGTTCATGATAGGAAAAAGATCACATGATCGATCAAGCTCATGATGACGAGACATGGTGACCAAGTCAACAGGGCTAACCCAGATTAATGGTTGTTTAACGCAACCCTAAACACGAACCAACCTCTTAATCTGGTCCACTAACAAAGACTCATTAAGGTAATATAAATAACGCGAATTTCAAGAATGAGGTACATCATTATCTAACTAACAACCGAGTGTTGACACCTTGAAACTTGATCGTCGGAGTGCTCTAAGCCTGTACTACCAGATGGCCGAGAAAAGAAAGGTGAAGCAGGAAGCCGAGTGCGGAAACGACCGACCGAGTGGAAACAAAATAATCGTTCTTTATGTCCCAACAATCGTTCAAGAATAAATATTTAATAAATTAAAGCGTATGTGCTAAAATATATATTACCGAACCGATACTGTTGGTGCAGTGGAGGCCAGCCACTGAACTACAGAAGGCATGGAAAAGTACTTGTAATGGCTCCGGCCATGTCTATTATTTATGCATATATCTGTGTCGTTCTGGTTTGTTAATTTCTTTTATAATTATTACATTCCAAGACTTTAAAATGGGAATGGTGATGGAATAAAAATTGTTTTAACATTGCGTGTACCGCTGTTTTACTCTTACTAAAAAAATGATAGGCGGCTTCTTCTAAGAGATTAATCAAGGACGAACACACTATGAAAATTTAGTTCTAAACATCACTTTATTATATAATAAATTAAATAGATTCATGCATTTTTACTGAAATCTGCAAGAGGGTACCAATTCAAAATATAACAGTCCACTCGTGTTTGAAGAGTGTTTTGGCAGTATTTGTGAGCCAGGAAATCCACTTTATAAACCACTCCAACTTCAGTTCAAGTTGTAACTGTTTGTAGTGTATACTTATCTGTGTAAAGAGAATAAAAATGGGGGAAGGGAGCAAGGTATGTGTCACAGGAGGCAGTGGTTACATAGGTTCCTGGCTCGTCAAGAAGTTACTGGCCAAGGGTTACATTGTTCATGCAACTGTCAGAGACTTGAGTTAGTATTCTCTCTCTTTCTCTTTCTGCACACTATGTATGTTCTCTTGTGAATTTTGATTCGTATTTTGGAACATAATCAACAGAGAACGAGTCCAAGGTAGGGCTCTTAAAGAGTCTTCCTCATGCAGAAGCCAATCTGGTTCTGTTTGAAGCTGATATTTACAATCCAACTCAATTTGATCCTGCAATTCAAGGATGTGAGTTTGTGTTTCATGTTGCTACTCCCCTCGCCCATGAACCAGATTCACCTCAGGTTCGCCTGTCTAACTCTATACATAACTAAATCTGTTTAAAACATGGCATAAGAGTCTTGACAGATTATAGTTTTAACATGTTAATAGTATATATGAGTGATGTGATGATGTATAATGCATACATCGCAGTACAAGGATACTTCAGAAGCAGCAGTTGCAGGGGCAAAAAGTATTGTGATGTCTTGTGTGAGATCAGGGACGGTGAAACGTCTGATCTACACTGCGTCTGTTGTTTCAGCCTCTCCACTGAAAGAAGATGGGAGTGACTTCAAAGATGTGATGGATGAAACTTGCTGGACCCCTCTCAATGATTCCTTGGAATACGTTTACCTTGATCCTATGTACAAGGTTAGTTGTCAGCTTTAAATTCTTCAATTTGTTTCAAAGAAAGCATTCGGATTTTTGCTACTCCTTGCTGTGTCATTTGCACTTCTTTTTGTTGTCTGGGTTATAATAGGTAAGTAAAGAAACAAGACATGTGATAGAAACAAAGATATAAACATTTATGATACAGATGAATTGAAAAAGGTAGAAGATTTTCTTTCCATTCGTTTTAACCAATGTAAAAGAGGATAAGATAAACAAAATTATATAAATAAATGAAATAGAAAACAGAAAAAGTAAATAAAACAAGAAAAAGGTGCTAGTAACGGTCATAGGCAATGTGATTTATTGTTGGAGATGTCAAAACTCTTACTAATATGGCTGAGACTTAATCAAAGGAACTTTCTAACTTTTTTCTAAGTTTCTCAAGAGAAACTCGAGAGGCAGTCACCTCCAAAAAAAACATCCCTCGGTGGAGAACGTAAAACAAGAGTATTCCTATTTTTAAGACTTAGAAGAAAAAGACATGCAAAAATGCAACATCCATTCTTATTGGAATTCAAAGTACAAAAGTGAATGAAAATTTCATCTTTTATTTTTTGTAATGTTTAGTTAGGTTTAAAGTCTTATTCTTATGATGATATTAAAGTTTATCCTAATGAGACCTTGTACCTATCGTGTCACTTGATATCGAATCACCCATAAATATCTAGTCTCACACATTAATCGCTTGGAGTGAGGGAGTATTTTGAAGATCTCACGACAATTAGATATAAAGTCAATTCATAATATATAAGTGAGTTCAAATCTTATTTTACAAACCAGTTGGTTTTATAAGATTAAAGTCCACTACTTAAGATGGTATGAGAGTCATTTAAATCATATCCTAGTAAAAGTTTGTTGATGAAATAATAAATTTAACTTAGGAGTTAGGATACAAGTCATCCAAATTCATTATTGATATTAAGTCTCATGTACTACAAATCAATCTTCGGAATTTCATCGGTTGATTTTCTTACATCATTGAGATTGTTTATTGCTATTGTTCATATACAAGAATGAAATATGATACAGAGGTGCAAATGTCCAAATGTTGACTTTATTGTATTGGCCTTATATTTCAAGGACTATACTTATTCAAAGACACTGTCTGAGAAACATCTGTTGAGCTATGGGAATGATGAAAATGGTGGAGGATTGGAGGTGGTAACACTTGTTTGTGGACTAGTGGGAGGTGACTGCCTTGTACCGTCTACACTCGGTAGCAGAATAGTTTGTATTGCACAGATCGTGCAAAATGAAATATCCTACAAATCACTCAAGTTCCTAGATGGATTGCTGGGTAAAGTACCTCTTGTACACATTGATGACGTCTGTGAAGCTCATATTTTCTGCATGGAAAGCACTTCCATCAGTGGAAGATTCTTGTGTGCAAGTTCTTACATTTCATTACAAGAGATGGCTAACCATTATGCTCTTTATCATCCAGAATTCACCGTCAAACAAGAGTAAGTGATTTGATTTCCTGTTCTTAGTTACTGCTAGGTTTATTTCTTCTCTTGGTCTCTTTTGTTTGTTTCTTAAAGACTAACTCAAAGGCCTAAATAGTAGTATCTTTTATGCAAATAGATGTTAAATAAGGACATTTTCAATGGAATAACTTTAAGCACGATTAAGATCACATTTTTACATGATTTTATAGTCTTGGATTACACCAATTAAGTTTTCTTCCTACTAGTTGTTTACAGTTTTCGTCTGAAAATTACATTTCAGATATAAAGATGGGCAAAGGAAGGATATCAAGTGGACCTCAACAAAGCTGTGTGACAAAGGATTTGTATACAAATATGATGCCAAGATGATATTGGATGATTGTATCAGATGTGCAAGAAGGATGGGTGAAATCTAGTCTCCATCTACACCATCTTGCTGTATCTGCCCGTAACACAACAAATACCAGGCATCTGCCTCGTTTCTTGTTCCTCCCTATATTACTGTTAGAACTTTTTTTTATTTTTGATTAAAAAATAAACCGAGTTTCAAATCAACTAGAGAGAAGTGAATTTTTCTCTGAGAGTTACCAAATTGAAAGGGATTTGGATATAATGGAGTGTCTAAGTTTCATATTGAATATTATGAGAAGTTATCTAACTTAACAACTAACTTTTAAAACTGGTCCTCAGAAGAAAGTTGTGAAGTGTCTAGATTATGAGCCCGAGACGCCGAGAAGTTAGTCATGAATTCAGACTAGTATGAAAATCAGGCTGTTTGCGGTTTAAATGTATATTCTTCGTCGAATTTACCAATCTTCACCAGACAGTTATGATTGACTGAATGCCTGAATTCCCTTACTGCAAGGAATCGGGATCCTTATGCCAAATTGATCACAATCTTTTTCTCTTGTTTAGTGATATGACATTGACCATTCATCGCAATTCAAAACTTTAGACAACAACTGATATGAGAACTCGTTCATTTCAGAAACTCAATTCCTGAGGAACCCAAAGAAACACCTGAACCAATTACAAGTAACAAAATGCATAAGTAGACTACAGCTACAAATTATTTACGCACTACACCTTAGGTAAAACGTACATTACATACATGAAAACTCTACTAAACTTGCATGACAAGGAGGTTTCATTGTCTTCGTTTATCAACATGACTTATGATTACCCTTCCATAGCCAGGATGTAAGACTCGCCAGTTAATCCGGAACAGACTATGGCTACGCTGTTCTTAGTTCGTACCCACTCTTTAACTATCTAAGTGGAAGTGCAGGGAAGTTCGAATAAAGAGAAAAAATCAGGAGTGTTGAAAGGGAAATCTGTGTCAAAATCCCCTTTATGAAGCCAAATGTCCAAATCCAGAATTGGGGAGTTGGTTACTGAAGTTGGGGCTGAAACTGTCTCAGTGATATCAGTGTTGTCCGAGGTTTGTATATGTTGGCATAACAGTTCAGTGCTGTCCAAGTGGCATGCTGACAAACAAAAGGGGTTTGATTCTGAAGTTGCTGGTGATATGAATACAGGAGAAAAGCTTTCCGTGAATTGGTTTTCAAGCGTCGACTCGGGTAACATGTTGTCCTCGTTTTCTGATCCATTTGATTGAGAAGGAAATGAAAACCATGTAAGGATATCCTCCTTGATTTCCAATTCCTCGGTTTTGACTATACCCTCTGTTTCAAAGGTAAAAATCCCCGCTGGGGTATGTTGTGTTTTCTCGTGAAGTGGTTGATTATTTTGATCATTGTGAAATTGATTTTCCCCCAAACCCATCTTTATGTTTGAGGGGAATGACTTGTTCAAATACTTAGCTTGCGTGCACGTATGTCTTCCTCTGTAGGTCACCTCAATTGTTGTTGGATCTTCATCTGACCTTTGAACTTGTTTTGTTGCCAGGCACCCTTGAACATTTCTATGTGTGCATCTGTAATATCCTCTGCAATGCAAACCACAACTCGTCAGTTTTTTGCAAAACTATGAAATAGTTTCTTCTTCTTTACATAAAAACTAGATTAGCAAACTTAGTTTGCTCCAAATAGCCAAAACTCGATTGCAATTTGCATGTTATAGCATTTAATAATGAATGGCGTATATTAGCAGTCAAACTCAACCAGCATGACACTCTACAACAAGTGGTCCTGTTTGATAAGAGTTCCACGTTTCTCCACTACAAGGACGTACATCCCTTGCACCACTCACATAACCTCATTAATACAACTCAACGCCTTTAACACAATGCACGAATTTAGGTTCATTTGAATTAGTTTACTGAATGCAGAGTCATTTTTAAAATACTGGAGGGACTAGAAAAATTAAAACAACGAAAGATAAGTAATCGTAGATGCATATTTTATTTCCCATTCAGGTAATTAACCACCGATTATACAAACTTATCCTGAGAAAAATTACTGTTAATCAGACTTGATTAATTTATAACAAGAAAGTTAAATGAGAAGAGAGCTTCTAACTGACCTTGGAAACTTAGCTCCAAGAATATCCTTCTGCCCGTATTTTCTCCAGCTATATCCATCATCCAAAGACCCCTCGAGTCCTGTACTTGAGCAAATCTTCACTTGCTCCGTCCATCTAGGCATGGTCTTTCTGCACGCCACAAATTCAAAGGGTCCCATATTGAAATCAGATCACGAGTCTCAACAACTGACACAAGTCACAAAAACAAGAACTTGGCAACTCTTGAAATTACCTTTTCTTGGTGACAGCTTTGTGCTCAAATTCACGGTCCGCGACCTCACTTTTGGGACTTGCACCATTTGTAAGAGAACAATGGGAATCCATCATGGTGCCAGTGGTGGGTTTGGCCTCTCCCACAGTAAACCCTCGGTTCAGCATGGTGAGGGCTTTCTCATAGGACGAGAGAATTTGATCAACCAACAATTCATTGGTTTCATGGGGTGATGGAGAAGAAGAAACCAGATGGTTACCGAGCTGCTTTGCTAGCTCCTTTCCTTGGATAAGTTCATGGATCAGGCTAGAGTATTTTCTTTTGGTGCTCTCTTCCATTTTGTGTAAATGAACTAAAAACAACAACAGATAGGGAATTACTCTCCTACTTGGTTGCACAAAACCTTGAATTCCTGAGTTCAGGGATTTGATAATTTTAAGAAGATTATTGAAGGCAAAGTGAAGTAGTGATGTTATGCCAAATGAAGGGGATGCTTGAGTGAGGAGATATAAAGCAACGAAGTGGAAGTGAAGGTAAGTGTGAAATAGACAGAGGAGTTGCTTCGGAAGGTGAGACGAAGAAGGATTTATAAGACTCAAAATTTGAACGGAAGGGAAAGTATTTGACTGTTTTTTTTTTTTAATAATAGGAAAAATCTATTAATTAATTATACTTTTTCATTTAAATATGTAATACTTAAAACTCTATTTTATAGGATTTGGAATAAAAAAATAGGAGAAGAAATGGTCAAAATAAACATAAAAGCATGAATATTGATGCATAAAGAAGAGCTACCCCACTTTTATTTTGGCTTAGCCATATTTTAAAGAGAAAACACCATGAAATATATGGGAAACTTCACTTCTTCCTTGTTACTGTTTTATGGGAAACAAACAGAGATATATGACTCACTCCCTTACTTCTTCTCTTTTCTTTACATTTTACTATAATCAAATTATTCAACTTTATTCCATTTTTTTCTCTCTTCATAGTAATAAATTTAGTCTAAAAAATTCTCAAAGGAAAAAAGATGTTGCATTTTTAGTTAACTGAGCAGATATTTTATAGTTGAAAGGATAAACATTTTTACTTTTACAGATTTGATTTATAATTAACATGTATATGAAAACCACAAATTCTCGAATAACTAAAATTTTCAGAACAGACGCATTGAGTAGTGGTAGACCCATCGCATGTCCAAACTTTTATTGGATTTTCTAAAATCAATATATTAGTTTACTACTTTTTAGTTGTTGTTGATTAAATAAAATTAATAAAATAATTTCAAATTGAATATAGGAATGTTATAGAAAGTATTAAATTCACACAATGTTAACGAAATTTTCCTCAGTGGTTCTTTCTTAGTAATAGAACTGAATTATGGCCGCATGTTCGGGCATTGAAATTTTCCACGTTCGACTCGGAAACGCGTTTGTACTTCAAATCAATGATTACTGAGCCTCAAAAGCTTCTGTGAAAGCTTTTTCCACGGTCCACACAGTGGAAAATATTTCATTCAAATCTTGAAAACTTTACCTCATCATCAGTTTTCTATCCCATTTCAGATTTTAAAATAGATTAACAATAGCAATAAATATATTGCCCACAATAACAATTTCACTCTTGTGCATTAAATATAAATATTAATGCAATTATGTTAAAAAAAATATTTATATTAATATTTCATTAAAAACTGAAAATATTACTCCATTTAAAATTTAATGGTCCAGGTCATTTGTAATTTAGGAAGCATTATGTTTTTTCTGTACTTAACCTTGTTTAAAGTATGACATATTCATTTGAAGTCTTTGCATCAATTACAATAATAATACTAATAGGAAAAAAATCAATAATAAATTTGATTAAACTCATAAGTAAGTTACCCATATTTATTAGTGTGTAATTATGTTATAAATTAGTTAACTAACTATATTAAATTTTATATTAGTTTTTTAATATATTTTTTAATTTTTTTTTTTGTAAATCTAAGATTATATACTATGATATTATATTAAAAATAAGACCTTGATCAAAGTTAAGGCATTTTAGAAAAAAAAATCATCATAAGTAAAAGTAGTTAGAAGTTGCTCATATTTAAAAATATTTTTGTTTATAAATAAGAACACGGGTATTAATAAAATTATATATTTACAGTTTATTCGGTAGAAGTTAAATGGACGGAAAGAAGAAGAAAAAAGTGTGTATGTGGGCAACTGCAAAAGTTATATCATTGTATTAATCTATTATAGTCAGAATATTTTTTTTTAGGTAACTTTGTTCAAAAACGACTATAAGATAATTAGTCTATTTGAAAAAATATCAGATTTTATAAAAAAAATAAAGTATGTATTTGTATATTATATATATATATATATATATATATATTAACGGAAACACATGTGCAATAACCATTGTTTATTTGATTTTTTTTTCTTTTACTCATAATGATGATAGAAATTTACATACATTTAAAAAAATGGATTAGTCGAAATTGAAAAACAAAAATTAATATGTAAAAAGAAAATATGAATTGATTAAACAATCTTTTTTTTTTCTTCTCTGGTCTGAGTCTCTCTTCTTCTTCAAGTTTTTTCTCTTCTTTCATTAGTAGTTTCGATATCAGAGAGTGTGATGATATTCACGTTATGATTAGGATTGATTTGATGGTAAATACAAAAGAATAATGGTTTTATCAGATAATATAGTTGTTTGAAATGGAGTGAAGAAAGTAATTGGAAATGAATGTTATTTTATTTGATATGTAAGATTTGGTTTGAGAATGAGTGAGAATATACTCTCTTTTTCTTTTTATGTTGTTTTTAAATAAGAAATTAAAGAAAGAGTGGAAAAGTTAGTTTGTACATAAAAACTATACATTAATATTAATTTTAAAAATTAAACAATAATTTTATTTTTTAAGTAGTTCATATAAAATGACAAAATATTTTATTATACTAATAAAATTAAATATATTAAATAAGAGTAGAATTATAAAATATTTATGTAAAAAGAAAAAAAAATTATAATGGGACTTTATATATAGGTTAGAAATTACACTTCTAAAGAAAAAATAAGTTGCTCCAGCTTAATCAAACAATAGGACTCTAGAGATTCAACAAACTATATTATTTTTTCAGGAAAAAAATATTTTGAAATTTAAGCTAATTTTCCAAATAAAATTATTTTTCGGTAAACAACTTTGATATCTAAAAAAAAGTTGTAGGAATAGTTGTTCCAATCCAATTTCGTGAGTTATTGTTCTATTATTATATTTAATTCATTATTTGTTCTGAAATTTGAAGTTTTGCTACAATTTTATTTTTAGAAACGTCTTAAAAAAATTTAAAAATATATATTTAAAGTATTATTATCATTAATATTTAAATAATATAAAACTATTAAACGTATAGGAATAATAGAAAAATTAAATATTTTCAAGATGAAATCTATAACGGATGATTTTATATATATAAATTCATCAAACCTCTGTCTTCATCAATTGTAGATGGTTAACTGAGACATACTTCTATTTTAAAATAAAAATTTCTAATAACTGAAATGGTTATTGCAAACATACCAGGTAGGGAAGTTTGAATCGGAAAGATCGTGAATTATGATAGGTGAGAATGTTGACAAAAGCTAACAAGACCGAAAATTTCTACGAAACAACCACCGATATTTTGCGGAAAATGATGATATCATGTCATGGACACTGGAACTCGTGGTTCTCCAATCTCTTCTCCTCACTCATAAATCAAGATAACTAACTATCAAACACCCGTTTGGCTAGGCCTTTCAAATTATTTGTGTCCCTCTACTTAAGGTCTTTTTTACTTAATGTCTTTTATTTTTTAAGGCATTATTATTATTTAGTTTACTTGGTTAAGTTATTTAAAATGGAGTAACTTTCACATAATAAAAATAATGTTACCTTCTCGAACAGGGGTTGGAGCTTAGAAAACGATTGTTTCTACTTCTACCTTCGGTTGGTCACTGTCACTCCAAGCTTCTTGCTTCTTTTTTCTCCTCGGTCGTCTGACTCTACGGGCGAGGATGGTACCTGCAGAAGGCACTTCAATACTTAAGTCAGTCAGGGTGTCGGTACTCGGGTGTCAGAGTATTGTAGATAATGACATACCTGGTCCTTAGAATTTGTACTATTTATATTATCTTAATGGACATTTGTTGGTGAGCCGGATTAGGAGGTTGATTCAGGTTAAGAATTAGAACTTTAATGGATTAACATTACTGACTTGATTAACCCATGACTCGTCTGTCATGGGTCAGTCGGTCACATGTCGTCTCATAACCTTCTCATTGTAATTAATTATTTAAGTGATGAAGTTCCCGACTGACTCGATGTACTCGGTCTTCGCAGAACACTACCATTTAATAATTTTATATCTTTTAGCTTAATCTAGAGAGTAAAATTTTAGAAATTTCTGTAGTTTAGCACCTAAATTTTGGCCCGGGATGAGTGATATGGCTGTTATTACCTATCATTCTCAGTCTCCAAACCATTGTCGGCTCACAATGGTCTGTTACTGGTCCGGACAGGGGTCCAGTAACGCCAATCTATCACTGTTTGTCTTTTTTATTTTAATAAAAGTAGTTATCATTTTTATTTATACTTTATAAAATTATAAATTAACTGAATATTAGATGAAAAAAATAAGAGTATAATTAATAAAAATTAATTAACGATATCGTAAACTTTAAAAAATAATTATCAAACTAAAATTTGATAATTAAAAGGAACCGAAAACCTAAATGATGTAGGGTGAAATAGTTTTTAATAATTACAAATGCTAGCAAACTTTCTCTAAACTTTCATTCGGTTACTTAGGTGGTGAATTAAGTTTCTAAGCCGAAAGAGAAAAATAAGTGAAATCCATTAAAATTGATGTTTTTTTTTATATTTCAATAAATCATAACAAGATTATGTGGTAGTAGCATTTTTCTCACAAAATTTATTATTATATATTTTATTCAGTTGAGTTTACCTTATTTTATTAATTAAAATTATATGAAATGTATGACATTTCCACGCCAAGTACCATATGTTTGTTAGTGTTGACTCTTCCACAAACTTGTCTTAGACTACCTAGCAATGAAAGAAAGAAAATCAAGAAATGAAGAAGAAACAAGAGAGGAAAAAGGAAGTGAATCATTGTAGCAATTTGTGATACAAATCCAACATGTGATGGACCCCACTCTCAGAACTAGTAAACCTTGCAATTCCATGTTTTTTCTCGTTTCTTAGCATTACTAACATCATTACCATTATTATGATTTTAAACGAGTTATTATAAATGTTAATAACCTATTAAACAGTATAAACATTTTCGTTTTAAATTGCATATTTTTTTTCTTCTGAATTTTCGTTTTGTTATTAACAGAAAGAGCAAAGCAAGTACGTATAACCATGAGACAGAGTAAATGAAGGGTTAGATTATTCGCTACGTCACGTTTATAATATCATACCAAAGTTTGTTTAGTGTAGTGATTATTGTTTTTAAATTACGAGTGATCATAGAAAAAGAATTACTTTGAAATAATTATATGACTAATAATTTCTGAGCTCAAATTAAAAAAAAAACGTGTAAAATGAATAATAATAACTAATAAGACACTAAAAAAATCATGAAATAAATACTAATTTTTAGTGACAAAAAATAATTAATTGTTGTAGTGACTAAATTAGATATCATTTTTAAAACTTTTTTTTTATTTCTAAATTAGTTTGTATTATTACTAATTGGTTTCTAAATTGGTATCTAATTAGTAACAAATGCTTTAACTACCAATTATTTAGTTTCTAAATTTGGTAGAAAAACTTTGGTTGCTAATTAAATACCAATTTATAAATCATTTAATAATAATAGAAATAAATTTGAAAACTATTTTTTTTAGTTTCTAAAATGTTCTCTAGTTTAATTACTATAACAATTAATTATTTTTTGTCTCTAAAATTGATTTTTACTTCATATTTTTATTGGTTTTTTTATCGAATGCGAAGAAAATGAAGTATTTATAATTCTAAGGTATAGGATAGTCTGCTCGTGATATGCTTGTAGGTGCAATCACCTTCTTATATATAGGATTCATAGAATTTGTATTTGAATTTTTTTGTGCAGGTTTAGCATAGGCGAAGATTTTTTTCAATTTTGATACGTGAATTAAATTCTGATGAAATATGCATTATATTTTTTGTAATATTTTATGTTAGGTTAGATAATATTTTAGTTAATTAAATTGATTGTCTTAAATGTTTATAAACTCGAATTAACTAAAAATATTAATTAACCTGATATAAAATATTAAAAAATATTTACCTATTCTAGCAAATTTAATGAATAATTGGGATTGGAATTTTAGCAGTGACTAGAATGGAATTGCTTGATATCGAAGTAGTCTGCAGCCTAAGGCACTCAAAGATCCAATTATTCATTGGCATGTTTTGCCTTTTCCTTTTCCTTTAGCTGTGTTCTTTTATTAAATTGCTTTTATTAAATTACTTTTATTAAATTACTTTTATTAAATGCTTTTTATTAAATGCAAAGTGGAGCGTTCTCTCACTTCCAATTCTCTATCTATATATAGACATTGGACTGAACGTTTACATCACAAGACATTGCAAACTCTTTTCTTCACCGTTTCATCAACATGAAAGGAATTGGTAATTTTTTTCTTTCTTTTTTGTGTTGTTTTATGAACTTTTTTATATTTATTAGTTCATTCTTGGTAGTTGTAAATCTGATTTATTTGAACAGGAAAGGAGCACCCCTGTTATGTCCCACCGGAACTGGTGAATTGTTCATCAAAATCTTGCAGTGTAACGTACGAATACTACTGCTATTTGATGGAGTTGAAGGAGGATTACAAGTTCGAGGTGAAGGTTGGTGACATTGTACTTGCAATGAGGACTGAACTTGAATCTGAAATCATAGAAACATTATCAGGCACATCATTGGTTGTTGAAAGGGGAAAATTGTCACTCAACCTCACACCTGCCAAACCCATTCAACTTAGCTCAGAACAGGTCTCTTGCTTACATCTTCTTATCTTTTCAATCGCTTTCATACCTTATGTCTACCAAAATGTATATTTATATTTTGAAAGTTTTAAATATCTTTTATCACTATTTAAGTGTTCTTATTTTTTTTAAAAGGTATAATTTGAGATATCAATGTTGAATTTAATTTAGTGGTTTTTAAAAGATTAATTTGATTCAAAGGTTGGTTTTAAAAAGTTCAATTTGATCTTTTTGCTAAGTTATTACCAACGATGTTATGTTGATGGCGTGTTGCACATTGTAACACAGTAGTATTGGTTTGCATATGTGAACTCTCTGAACGAAATTTTAGGGTTTAGAAATTAGGAAAAGAAGATTAAGAAGGAGGGAGGCGGGGGAGATAACAAACACCATAGTAATGAAATAGTATGATTTATATAAGAAATTTCTCCGTTCGTCGACTTACAGGCTGGTTACCACTTAACCTTGTGTTTTCAACAATGGATATTAGATACTTTGGTTTTGGCGGCGCTTCCTAGGCATCGTTTCTTCCTTGACTCCACTACCACAGTTGCTGCTGCCGCCTCCCTCTCCCTTAATCTTCTTTTTCCAATTTTCAAACCCTAAATTTTCATTCAGTCCACGTGTGCGAACCAATGTCACTGTGTGCTGCGTCACGGTTAATAGTTACCACTGTAAAAAATTAACATAAGGGACTAAATTGAACTTTTCTAAAAAACCACCATAGTTGTTGTTGCTGCCTCCCTCTCCCTTAATCTTCTTTTTCCAATTTTCAAACCCTAAATTTTCATTCAGTCCACGTGTGCGAACCAATGTCACTGTGTGCTGCGTCACGATTAATAGTAACCACTGTAAAAAATTAACATAAGGGACTAAATTGAACTTTTCTAAAAAACCACCATAGTTGTTGTTGCCGCCTCCCTCTCCCTTAATCTTCTTTTTCCAATTTTCATTCAGTCCACGTGTGCGAACCAATGTCACTGTGTGCTGCGTCACGATTAATAGTTACCACTGTAAAAAATTAACATAAGGGACTAAATTGAACTTTTCTGAAAAACCTCCACAGTCGCTGCTGTCGCCTTCCTCTCCCTTAATCTTCTTTTTCCAATTTTCAAACCCTAAAATTTTGTTCAGTCCACGTGTGCGAACCAATGTCACTGTGTGCTGCGTCACGATTAATAGTTACCACTGTAAAAAAATTAACATAAGGGGCTAAATTGAACTTTTCTAAAAGATCACCACAGTCGCTGCTGTCGCCTTCCTCTCCCTTAATCTTCTTTTTCCAATTCTCAAACCCTAAAATTTGGTTCAGTCCACGTGTGCGAACCAATGTCACTGTGTGCTCCGTTACGATTAATAGTTACCACTGTAAAAAATTAACATAAGGGACTAAATTGAACTTTTCTAAAAAACCACCACAGTTGCTTTTGCCTTCCTCTCTCCCTTAATCTTCTTTTTCCAATTTTCAAACCCTAAAATTGTTCAGTCCATGTGTGCGAATCAATGTCACTGTGTGCTGCGCCACAATTAATAGTTAACATTGTAAATTGAACCTTTCTAGAAAAACCTTTGGACCAAATTGATTTTTTTTTAAATCATGAATATTGAGGGGAAAAATAATTATACATTTTTTTTAAAAAAAAATATAACAATCATAAATGCAAAATTAAATTTAAAACAAAAATTAAGTTATATTTATTTCATACTCTCAGTCACACGTAATCTAGTAGTGCCTTATATTTAGAATCTATTTGCATACAAATTAAAAAAATTCCACTAATTTTTTTTATATTAAAGAAATTTTTTTAAAATATCTTTTACCATACATGTTCTCACACTATTATTGCATAAATTCTTTATGGAGAGAAATAATATTTAATATAGATAGATAAAAACATGGTTCCTTCCCATTGAAAAAAGTTGTTTTTAATTTTATTTTAAGAAACTTATATTTATTAAAATATTGTTTCTATTGGTTTTATTTATCTCAATATTCAAGAACACTTACCTATATTGTGCATTTTTATTTTCCAGGTTGAGAAGTGTAGAAGATTTCAGACTACCCTGTTTAAGATCCTGCTGAATGGGGACTTTAATCAGTTACCAAGTGCTTCAGATAATTTCAGTTTAGGAGATAATCCTGAAATCGATTATCTTCTGCTCCCAGCCACTGTTAAAGACCAGAGACCTTCAAAATCAATTATTGATTGGAAGTCTGTCTATTCTTTTCCTTTTTCATCTGAAAGTACCTGTGATTGCAACTGCAATCATCATGCTTGTGATGTGAAGATCCAAAATGGTTCAGTTTGCTCTTGCAAACTTGAAAACTGTGTTGTCTACACTCCTCATAGTGATTCTATTTATATCATTGCTCATATAATGAGGGATTTGAATGGAAACTCAACAATGTTACACTCAGGTCGTAATAGAAGTGCCACCTACAAGGAGCACTTCAAAAACAAGTAAGTAAATTTTGTAGCTTACTTATCTACTTGTGTTTCAGATGTCAACCATTGAGCACCATGAGTGCTTTCAATTTTTGTTTGAAATTTCAGGCACAAGATCGAATTGAGTTTTCCACACCAATCCTTACTCCGTGGAAGGAAAGGTTTTGAAGTCAGGAATTACCTTATGAAGGATAGGCAAAATAAGAAAAAAGGTTCAAGTATTTTACTTTTACAAATTCGTTTTTCATATAGTCTAGTTCCTAGTATATTGCTATGTGACTCATATTACCCAAAAATATTAAAAGGCTTTGTAGTTATAGTGTTCTTCATGAATCCATGGAGGAAACAGAAAGAATATGCCTTAATGTTGTGTGTTGTATGTCCACACATGGTTATTGTTTATAGTCATGTATTAAGGTACCACAGAATCAATGTCCATCACAGTAACAGAGGGAATAAAAGCTTATCCCATTAGAAGATTTTAAAAACTATATAAAACATGTCTGCATTTTTTTGGGATGTGCAGACCATAATGTTTCATTAACAGTGTATTAACTTGATTCTGTTTTATGTTGCTTAAGCTGTCACATAACTTGCTCGTCTACAATATTGAAGCTGTTAAAATGCCATTTGAGCAAGTTTATTATAAATATCAAGAAACCTGATAAAACTTTTTGACCCCTTTTGGCTAGGAGAAAAAATGAGTTCTGAAGAATTGCCGCCAGAACTTTGTTCTGTAATCATGTCACCGATATCAATTGGTACCATATATTCATTTTCTTTTGTTCCATCAATCATGCATTGGCTTGAAGGCTTGCTCATTGCTTTCAACTTAAAAAAGATGCTCATGGATCATTGTACCCAAAATGATATCCCAATCAGCAAGGTAAACCACTTCTTTCTGTGAAAAATGCTTATAATTATAATTTGATTATATTTTACATTGATGAGAACAAATTAGATAGTTCGGACTTTTTTCATGTTTTTTTTCTTTTATAAATAAAAATACTTCAACCCATTATGCAGAGATTGTTCGAAACTATAAACGCAATATGCTTTTGAATTGAACAACGGAGATTAATGCCTGATTTGCCTAAAGTGAAGAAAACAGAATATGAACTTCAGAGCGATGGTTTAATTGGACAAGCTTAATAAATTCTAATATTTTTTAGAAGTCAATCACGCTGATTTAAGTGAAGAGATTTTGTTTTATTTTCATTTTAAAAACATTTTATTATTTTCTATTAAAAAATCTCCCAATTTTTGATTTCTTTAAGATTTGTGAATTATCATATTTTAAGTTTTAAAGCATTTTCATATTTGGTCATTCAAAGATTTTTTTTATGACTACATTTGTCTTCAATGAACATGAATATGATGTCACATTTATTAAAAGAATATTTTATTATCTATTTAAAAATTCAAAAGCAACACTAGTTATATTATCTTTAATGACATTTTTATCTTTATTTAGTTTATATATATAATAATATTTCTCACTGTGAAGAAGATGAAGGAAAATTTAAGAGTTTCTTAGCGAGTCAACTCAATTTGACTCCCTTAATTTTTTTGCAGGTTTAAACATCTTTTTACTCACTTGATTTTTTATACCAGCAAATATAACTACTTTAAAGTTTTATTTTACAGTACATTATATATTTAATAAACTTATCTAATATATACATTATTGAATCATTGAAAAAAATTATAATTAGAAAACAGTACATGATTGCATGAAGTTTTGAGTAAAGTTTATTATGATTATGGTAGGTACTACAAGCAATAACTGCAAAGGGATGTCAAGAGGCTTACAATTACGAGTACTTAGAGACACTTGGAGATTCTTTTCTAAAATCTGCTGTTAGTCTTCAGCTTTTCAAGACCCATCAAAACGATATAGAGGGTGTGCTCTCCAAGCTCAAGGACAAACTCATTTCCAATTATGCCTTGTGTAATTTTGGTTCTGCCAAAAATCTTCCGGTACACTATTATTATCTTGTTATCTCTTCTCTTCCTATTCTTATATTTTCAGTATAAGCTTCATTTCAACCACTTCTGTATTAATACAAAAGCGAAGAATTCATTATAGTAATCTTAGTTTCTTGTTTAACCATTTGTGACTTTCTTTATCATTGTAATTTCTGATATTTCAGACTATGTCAAAAGAAGTAAACTAATTTACTCTTAAGGAATGTGCCTTAAACATATTTTCAGATCGGCCAAACTATACAAAACCTTGAACAATGCTTGTGTCCGTATTGTCAAAATAACCTTTTGGAATCTCGTATTTGATAACATTGAAGTTATCCCTGGTTCTATTTTTTGGCACTGTTTTTGAAAAGAATTTGAAAAGGAAACCTTTTTCACATATTGCAGGGTTTCATAAGAATGGAAGCATTTGAACCAAAGAAGTGGGACATACCTGGCGATAAGTCAAGGAGTCTCTTGCTGAAAGAAGAGTTGGTTTCAAGTGGAAGAACAAGCATGTATGTTGGCAGAAAGAGAAATATAGAGGTAAAAAAGGTTGCTGATGTTGTTGAGGCACTAATTGGTGCCTTTATAAGCACAAAAGATGAAAAGGCTGCTTTATCGTTTATTAATTGGATTGGCATCGATGTTGACACCAAGATTATGCCATATGAGAGGCACCTTAGCACTCACCCCGAGAATCTTGTAGATGTCAAATTTTTAGAATCTCAGCTGAAGTACAAGTTTAAAGACCCTTACCTCTTAGTAGAGGCTCTCACCCATAGTTCTTGCAAACGATCAGGAATTTCGACATGTTATGAGGTACTGTCATGATTATTTACTTACTAACTAGAAGCATCATATACTATGAAAACTTTAGGGTATAGAAGAGGATGGAATAAAAGAAATAATGAAATATAACAGTATTATATTTTAATTCATTCCATTTTATTCTATCTCTTTCCATCAAATTTGGAAGTCCTTGTAATACCGTATCACTGATAAATTCTTAACATGATCTGCAGCGATTAGAATTTCTTGGCGATGCAGTGCTGGACAATGTAATGACGATGCATTTCTATGAGGAATATTATAATGAAAAGTGTTCACCGGAATTTCTTACTACCATGAGGTCTATTTCTGTGAACAATGAGTGCTACGCTTTGTCAGCCATTAAAGCTGAGCTGCACAAACACATACTGTGTGACCCCGTAGTAGAAAAGAATATTAAGGAGACAATAAAAAGTGTTGAGAATTTATCTCTGGAATCAACTTTTGGATGGGAGCTAGAAACATATTTCTGTCCGGTCAGTTGTTCAATATTTCAGTGCATGACTTCTTCCAATCCCAACATTTTTCATTATTATTCACATTACTAACATATTCATGGGAGCTCTTCATTGTTTATGGTTACATGCAAAACGTTACAAGTCTGTATTGAATAGAATATGAAGTTTAATGTACTATTTAGTCATGAGATTCTCTTGTGTTTAAATCAGGTGCATTTTTTTTCAATTTATGTCAGGTGCTTGGAGATGTTATAGAATCTATAGCAGGAGCAATTTTTGTTGATTCAGGTTACAAGAAAGAGATCGTTTTCAAAAGCATAAGGCCCCTTTTGGAACCCCTTGTAACACCTGAAACAGCGAGGCGACATCCTATTAGTGTGTTGCAAGAACTGTGCCAGAAAAATCAGTATAAAATGGAAGTGCAATCCCCTGTGAGTGACAACGATGGAACTTTGGTTACAATTAAGGTGAAAGCTAACAGGATCACTTACCAGCACACTGCTAAAGCTTCTAACAAGGATAAAGCTCGTAAAGTGGCCTCCAAGGAACTCTTAAAACAATTGAAGGTAACGGAATCGATGTTATCTATGAATAGAAGACGATTTTTGTTCACTCTATTATCTGCAGTCTTTTTGTTTTGTTGCTTTGTGGATGAAATAATTTTTCGTGTACTGTGTAAGTGATTTTGGAAACTAATTCAAGTTTTTAAAACTTTTATTTGTAATTGCAGATTTGCAAGTCTCTTGGCTAATTCATGTTGTACGCCCAAGGAATGCTGTATTAAGGTTTTGCAACTATATTAGTATGGCATTTGGACTGAAATAAAATAGATTGATTTGAGATTTTAAGACCATTTAAAGTTTGTCTGGTCACCCAATTACTTTTTAGTTAATTTTAACATATTTCTTCCTAATAAGGCTTGTAGAAAAAAAAACTTCTGCAGAAGTTAAAATTATCTGGCGTATAAACTAATTTATGAGAATAATTTTCTCGCACATCTACTCTAGACTAATTTTAATTTATGCAAAAATTTCTTTTTATTCTTTTTTTGCTTAAAAGATCATAATAGAGAAATTGTATATATTTTAAGTTAAAAAATTGTTAACATTTTTTTTGGGCTTAAAAACCCTTTTAAATAATAATCGTTTTAATAATATTTTTCTTAAAACTTAATAGTTCTTAGAACACAGATACTTCCAACTTTTAATTTCTGAAATGTTAAAGTTAGATTAGTTAATGAAATAGTATCTTAATGATACTTTTAAGTAAAATTATAATAGTAGTTCCAGTTGTTACAGTGACCAATAATATATTCCCAACAACATAACAATGTATTAATGTGTTATCGATTTCAGAATTTAATCGGATACAAGGACCATTAAATTAAAGATAATTATTCAAACTCAAATAAGTAATTGTCACAAGCAGATTAGATCAAACCTACTCATATTAGCTCACAATTTCAGTTCAAAAAACTATTGATAAAGATATTTTTTTTTTAAAATTCAAAAGGATATATTATACATCATCGAGACAACTAATAGAAAAACAATTAAATACGTCCTTTTAGCATAATCCTACCATACCAGTTTTGCTATGACATCATCGTATCTTTGCAAGTTGTAGTTGAACTAACTGCAAATTTCCTCAAAACAAAACTTCTGAAAGTTAGGCTTTCACAGAAGATCATAAAAATAATCCAAACCTTGGCCAATTTCCCAGATCGAGATGCCACATCCCCATGAACGGGCTTCCTCCAACCGCAAAGAAATTGACTTCAAAGATGGATAGAATACCGCATGCTTGATATCCTTGTCGTCATTGTAAAAGAAAAAGTGTTCCCCACTGTTCTTATCCCACTGCAGTTCAGGCCTATGCTTCTCCAAAAGTGCAAGGTAATCTCTCCCAATAATAGCTCCACCACCACCTTCACCTGCACTCGCAAATTTCACTAAAGTGCAAAACAAAAAATGCTTTTACATGATAATACCTCCGAAAAACTGAAAGAGAGTCTAGGATGATCTCAAAGCCTCAAAATGGCTAAAAAAGGTGTTCTTGTTCCACTCAAAAAGCAATAAGAAATTAATATAAATATCATGCCTAATCTAATGGGCACATTCCTGTCTCGATCCCCCCCTCCTTGGTCCCCTTAGTGGGGGTCCCGGGTCCCTTAAGTACCACTTTAGCTGTTCTAGTACCTATGTGTGTGTACTCTACATTGCCACCGTGAAATTAAACATAAGTTTAGTTCAAAGGATGAAAGAAGAGGGATTTTAGTCCTGGTACCCAACCTCCTTTTATTCCCTCCTACCAAAAATGCACAGATAAGAAACAAAGGAATTACCTCTTGAAAGGGAGAAATCATTTCCATAGAAGTTGATGCCGAGAAGTATCTTGGGGGCGAGGCTTTGGGCTCTATTGCCAGAGGTACCAAGAAGCAGCTTCAGAACAATTTGAATCCATTTCAAAGGTGCATTAGGACCAGGATTATGAGGATTAGAGAAGTCGTATGTCATTAACGAGAATCCATCCACAGCTGCACTTAAAACCTCAAGATCTTTAGGACCAAAGTCATGCTCTTGCAGCTTCTCAGAAGATGGTGGACCTATAACATAGACTAGCTGCAGCTTCTGCCCACTAATTTTCTCTGAGCCTATAGAATGCAGAGCATCTCCAAGCTGTTTTACAAACTGCAGTGCCTGTGCTAGCAAAAGAAGAAAGCACCACATCAATTACTACAGTGCCTTAATACAAAATGAATACATTGTTTCACAGAAACACGATGATTGAATTTACAATTTTCCCCGTGGAAGTCTATCTATGCTAATAGAGTTATCAATAACAAAACTGTCTTACAGGTGATGGTGACAGAATTGTAATAGTGTGCTTCCATTGAAGAGAACTTAATTATGTGACCCATGTTCCAAGTGGTAAAAAAGAAGCACCTCAGTCATTCATTACTGAAGTAATAACAATTTTTACGTAACCATATAATGACTGACCTTGTCAATCACAGTTTGGAAGAAGGCTCAATAGCTTAGTCCATGAATCACAGGCAGAGTTCCGTATAATAACTTGGCTGTATAAAAAGTACTGAAAAAGATTAAACGGAACAACTGCTCACCAAATTCCGCATGTTTGGATCATGCAAGATACCATAGGCTGCCCACCTTGACCAAGATTCTAAAACAATACCATCATATCCCATTTCCCTACAGAAGCAAAGCATTCACATGAAAAGCAAATCATAGCACAAAATATTGAGAAAGGAAGTGCTTCATATATGGATCTGAATATACTTGTTTCCATGAACAACTTCTGACACTCATGCAATTCATACATAATGGGCTTGCTGTAGGGGAAGAAACTGTACATAAGGCCTTTAGCTGGGTAAAGGAAGCAATAAGTACACCACAAACCAATTTTAGATAGAATAAATAATGGGAAAATTACAAGCAAAAACGAATTATTGGCAAAAGTATTCCTGGTTTACAAACAAATCAATTCAATGGTTAATTAAATTAATTTGTGTTTCGATATCATTCACCAATTAAGTGGTCAGTTGATTATTCCTAAACTACAATATCAAATATCAAGAATTCCTTTCACACACAGCACCAAGAGACAAATCCAATTATTTATCCTCAGAGAGTTGCGATAATAAAAAACGGAATAGCCTAATGGCTTTGTTCCCATAATGCCATAGCCTAAGAGAGGTATCTAGAAAACTGTTTAGAGGCTTACTTGCACTCTGTTACTATAAGATTAATGGCTTTGTTCCTTTGCTTTTCCTTTCCCAACAGCACTGCTGGCGATGCTTCCAGAACAACTCTAGGCAAAATCTACATGCAATTGAAAAGAAATGGATGGATTCATAGCTACAAAGAAAAGTATAAAATAATCCCAAGACAATTAAACAAGTGTTAGGTCCAACAAGTTAATGAAAAAATGGAATTAGCCGCATTGTAGCCAGTTCAAGGTCCAAAACAGACTGTTCCAGAAGCTTCTACTTGGAACTTTAGACAAAAGTAAGTGAGGGAGGAGAGAAAATGAAATAAATAAAAAATTGAAATTTAAAAAAAATTCCCTCTTCAACCACAAATAATAGAAAATGCATTTAATTTGTCAGTAATGAATGAAATGAAAATAAGTTTAAAAGTTGACAACTAATTAAATGTACCAAAGCTTCTCCTGTCTTTCTAAGCTCTGAGATCCATCCTCTGTCAGCATTGTGTCTCCCCTCTAGAACTAAGCTAGTCTGTTGGCTGGCAATAACAACTGATTAAACAAAACCATAAAGCCGTATAATAAAGACTTACTAAATAACAAACCCAGGGATTTATAATCAAGTATTCACTAGAATTTCATTGCAGTGCAGAAATTATAAAGTTTATGAGGATTAAAATATTCTGCTGATCCTCAAGGAGGCTGTGATGTCAGTTAAAGTCAACCCTGGATACAATAGCGTATAAAACTTCAGAAACGAAAAATTAAAGCTACTAGAAATTTTAAGTGCTTGAAAATTACATTTGAAAGCTCATATTAACAGGTACAAGGAGAATTATGAATCACACAGGTCATAGGTCTTAACTCTGCACCCACCCCTCTATTTTCTTCATTAAGTCATTTAGAACTGATGTACATACCTCTTTAGGTCATACCAAACGGGTGATATGTGTGTAAACTTAGAGTTGAACCTTTTAGCCAATTCATAACCTCGAGAATTCCTGTCATAATTAACATTTTTTGACATACAAAGGATTGTAATCATGGGAAGAATGGCACAGAGGAAAAGAATCTCATCCAAATAGATATGAATATTGAAATTTCATATTAAACATTAAGCAATATAACTATGAAGATGTTAAAAGATCAGATAGTAGATGACATTAATTGAATCTTACCAAAAAGAAGAATCGTGATACTGTAACAATCAAAACTATAACTTTCAAATTGTGAAATTTCAACAAGGTTTTAAATCATTTATACTTATTGTTTGTTTCTATCAGCTAAAATTAAAGACGGGGTAGAAATTTTAAGAATCATCCAGACTAGTGAACTATATAATAGGAATACATGTCTCTATCATAATGTATAAAGATAATACCCCTGTATCAGGAAAGTGCTGAGGGTTGAGTGAATCAATTACTTAACACACGTCTTTGTTTCAACAAGCCAAGGAGTTGATACTTTAAGGATCATGCAGATTAATGAGCTGTATTATGGAAAAAAATGTCCATTTCACCCGTCTGATGATCTATCTCTCACTAAAATTATAATTAAAAATATAATTTGCCACCTTACCAAACCTATTCTCTCACAAGACTCAACTCCCTTTATTTATTCCACACACTCCCTACTTTTAGAGAGCTTTAAATGAATTGTTACATGATGGGAGGACTTTTGAGCATGTTTATGCTCAAGTATAAAAATAAGAATAAATTATTATGCAATCAAACGTTAAAATAAAGTTCAAATTTTTGTACACCTGCATTGCAGTTCCCGGTGCCACTAGTTCAAAATTATTCATCTGATTATTGTGTACTAATTAGTTTCATTCATATAACATACCATCTCAAGCCAGGATCAGATATGGCCAGTTTGACTATTAGCACTCGACACTTGAAATTAGGAGCTCCAAAACTTCTTTCATATTATATCATAATCGGAAAAAGTATCAACATTACATCAAACAAAAAAAAATTCTTCAGCAGAAAATATTCCATGCCAAGTATTATATTCATTATTCGATGATTCATCAAAGAAAATGCTAAAATTTGCTAAATTAACACACACAAAACATACCAGGGAGTAATGTAGCCAAGCACAGGATAATTATAATGGCGCTGAGAGGTATTTTCTGATACTTTGGAATTTTCCTAATCCATTGATAATTAACAACATCGGATACTAAAATCAAAACTAGAAATAATTTATTTGTTCATAAGTAAAAAAAGGTGTTATGATTTTGATTTTGGTACTTACGGTGAGTACATGTTGGTAATTAGCATGGGTTGTGACAAGGCCTTGCTCATACACATACGATTCTTCATATTGCGAAGGAGAGTATTGTCTGAAGCGGTAAGTGACAGTAGCAATAATGGACGATATTATGAAGAAGACAACAACATTTCTGCCACTGAAAGCTGAGTTGACCCGTACTGAAGATGATTCCACTCGGTTTTCCCGACGACCGCCGATCGGCGCTGATCTCTTCTTCGCCATCTCCCCCCGTCTAGGTTTTCTGTCAAACCAAACGACACCGTAGTGCTATATCTGTGTAATGAAATTTAGGAAATAATTTTTAATAATATTTTATTTTTTATTTTTATCATTTTAAAACTTAATGTAAGATTTGTAGAATTATTATTATAATTTCTTTCAGCCCAGTCATGTACATTAGAAAAGATTCATCACTTCTTCAATAGTTTGATGCTGTGTTAAAGAAAATTTCTAAAATTCATAAGATTGGAAAAATTAAATAAATAAAAACTAGAGCACACGAAGCAGCATTTTCAGATATCATTTCAACTTATCATCCTTTAGAAAATGTCAAAACAAACAAAGGGAACACCAAAGTCACAATAACTTGTTAAATAGATTGGATTATGCATTTGTGTATCAACGTCTCTCTAAACTTTAAAAAAAATAGTAGCAAATCACTCTTAAAATCTTTTATTACAGTTTTTATTATTTATTTATTTATTTTAATATTTTATTTTCATTTTCTTATTTAATGTTTTTTCTAATGTGGGCATGAACTTATTTTATTTCTTAATATATTGGTTTATTTGACTCCAACAACTACTTTTTCACTTCTTAATTTAGTGTCTTGATTGTCTATTACGAAGTTACTTCAATGTCTTAATTTTGGAATTAGTAGAAAGTTGGTCACTTGTTTTCTAGTGAAACTTTGATCCTTTTATTGATAATTTTTTTTTTTCATTGAGAAGAAAAAAAAATATCAAATACATTGAAATTATAAATAATGTATGGATAAAGTGATAAATTTTATATGAATTTATTAATATTTAAATTAATAAGTATTAAAAAATAGTAATGAATAATTAATTATTGAAGAGAAATATGAAAAAAACTCATATTGATATAATGTATATAAGAATATATAACATTAAGAAAAAATTTCAAAATATAGATAATATCTTCATCAAAGTTTGAAACAATTTTGGTCATTTTACAAATCAATATTTTGTTCTTTCAAATGTTGTCTTAACAATAGCACAAATGGATAAGGATCGTACTTCTTTAAAAAAAAATACATTTGGTTAAATTTGTTGTCATATGTCCATAACTTTTGCTCCGTCATATATATAAACCCATTTTCTAGTGATATTTGATAAATCAAAGAGATTGTTTACCTAAATTCTAATTGCATCCTATAATTTTGCTTAAAGAGTGAGTTGTTTCATTTCATAACATGTGACAATATAGTAAATAAATCTACTTAAACATTTAATGATTTTGTAATATTTCATAATGGAAGTTAAAAAACCTAGATACCAATGTTTAATAGTTGTCTATTCAACTCATAATTTTTTAACTTGTTGAAATTTGATGTAATATGGCATATGCAATTGACTGATACCACACTATCCCCTCCTTGACAAACTTTTGGATATTATAATATTGACAATATAGTTGTTTCTCAATCGGTTATCATGCATACATTTGGCCGACACATGACATATGCTCATCACACTTAGAAAAACATATTATATCATCCTTTGTTTCATCTTGAACAATGACAAAAGCTAAAGGAGATATGTTCCGATTGTCATCTTGATAAATTGTAGTCAAGAAAGTGTCATGATATTTTTTTAGTCAAAAAAATCCAATAAACTTGCACTATTGATTTACAAAAGTTGAACCCATCAATACATGATTTAAAATACCAAAAACCACATTTTAAAATATAAACAAAGTTGTGTCCAACATCATCACAACATAAGGACGAGTAACATATTTTACAATTGTACTTAGAACACTTTCTTTATAAGTTACAACCACCTTAAAAGATGATTATATGATTCATCATAATTGTCCAATTCTATTACAAGAGTAAGATTCTTTATTTCAACAATTAAACTTCTTATTAAGAGTAAAATCCTTTATTTTTACAATTAAACTTCTTTATCAAATATGAAATGATTTTCTTTGATAAAATATAAATAATAATTTTAAATATCATATAAATAAGAATATCAAACATAAATACTAAATATTAATTTCTAATAACATTCAAATATAATCTTAAAAAACAATTTAACATATCATCTTAAAACTTAAACTCTAAATAAACAAATACATCTTAATCCTAAACTCAATAGAAACTATAAATTGAAATATTTTAATTTTGGAAGAGAAAGAAAGAAAGAAAATAACAGAAACTTATTGATTGTGTATACTAGTATTGATTGTGTATATTTCTCATGTTCCATGTGCTAGGCTATTGTTGTATTGAAACAAACTATTTTTTCCTTTTAGTTTTTTTTATTATGGAATGGTGAATCTACTCAGTTTAACATTGATTAAACCAAGATGAATTTAGTTCATATTGGGTTAAATTCGATTTCCTAATATACTAAAATTTATAATTTTTATTTTATCCCACCTTATTCAGATATGTAATAAATGAAATTGGTTGATGAAACACTGCGTTACAGTACTAAATGCTGCAGGCAACAGGTGTGAAACCCAAAGACAGTGAGAAGAACTGGTGGAGGAGAAGCGACCTCAAAGAGGAGGTGACGGCAGCAGCCACCAGTGTGAAGAAATGTGGCTGCCACTGGTGCTCCTGCTTCATGCAACTGTACACTTGGCCCTTCCTCTAACCAACCATTTCTTTCTCACTCACCATTTACACCTGCCACCACCTTCTGAGTAACATAGAAACGTGGACAAGATTCCTATGCCATCACCATAATTTCCCCTAACATAACTTGATAAAAAAAAGGGTGCTTGTGTCTATGAGTTTGAAGTTTAGAGACCCCACGTGGGCATCTTCTCCCATGCTCATTTTGTTGTTGTTTCTAACTCCATTATTATCCCTTCTCTCCGTGGGTTTTCTGAACATAGTTCAGTAAAATATTGCTGTCAGTGTTAAGGAAGAAAGAAATGAAGTGAGTTGATGAGAAAACAAAAAGTGAAAAAATTGAAAGTACACAAAAACAGAGTGATTTACTGGAAAAGAAATTCTTAAAAATATAAGTATTTTATTTATTTATTATATTGACAACAGATTATGTACAATGATAATTCATATGATTTTTTGTTTTTAAATAAAATGATTCTGTTTTTTTTTTTCTAATCTCATTTTTGCCAGGAAAGTTTGATTTAATCTCAACTTTTATGCTTTACTTTCATTTTCTCTCAACAAAAAAACTAGTATCATTATCTCTTTCTTTTCCTTCTCATTCAGTCATCCAAACTCTCTGGACATGCTGGCAGGAATCACAGAAAGAATAGAGAGAAGGGTTACTGAGCCTGATCTAAACACATAAAATTAGAATATTTTATTCACCATGCTGCTGGTTTTTTCTTTTGGAACCAATTGTTACTATAAAAAAAGATTGAGGTTTATTTTTAAATAATAATACCATAAAAGGCAAGATTCCCCGTATGCACAGCATTGGCAGAAACTATACCTGTCTTGTCCAGCTAGCATCAACAACCACCATTTTCAGAGCTTCATCATGGCTGTCTTCTCTGAACCTTCTTCCAAATAAAGGTACTTTGCTTCTCAGGATACATGAATTACATGCATTTTCACATCCTTTCTTTTTATTTTGCTTATTTATTATATGTGTTCATCTCCTTAAATTGCCTAACCATGCTGCAAGAGTGTCAAACACTGGAACAGGGTTGATGAACTTTTCATATCAGTTATTTACTTTCCACATTCCACACATTTTTGCTACTTGAATCTCTTAAACTTTCCAAATCAATGGTTATGTTATTATTTATATAAACCAAGTTCTTTTCTCTATCTTTTTTTATTACAATTTTTAGATCTTTGTTGGGATTTTTGGTTTGATGCATCTCAGTGATGTCATACTTGCACAGGTATACTCACGCTGGTTTTGATTCCTCAATTTCTTTGGTGTTTGATCATTGTTGTCTGTCCCTTTTAGTGATTTATTTAATAAATTTTTTGGTGAAACTACTTTTCCTTCTCCAGCTTCCCTTTCTTCTTTAAAGAAGTGATGGTTTGCCAAAATATTTTTTTATACTTAGCTTATAGTTTTATGTAAACAGAACACTTTCTTTGCACAATTTGACTTTTGAAACATTGGCTAATAAGTAGGTAAGAAGAACTACTTTCAAATCATCTGGTTAAAGTTCGGCACACTTTGGCACCAACAATAGTATAAATTCACCTGTTTTTTTGGTTGAATTGGCACGCATGTTAAAGATAGTGATTTTTTTTTTCACCATAGCATTAGTACACTGGTAAATTGCTAAATTATTAATATACTATAATTAGTGGTTGTTAAAAATATTAATTTTTATGAAAATAATTAAAGGATATTAACAACTTTTTATTTTACCTTTTTGAGAGCTGAGTCTATTTTTAACAAGAAGAATATGTAGGTACTTCGGCAATTCCGAGATACTTTGCCTTGTAAAGTGCTTTTTATTTTGTTTGATACTTTGTGTGTGGAAGAGGGGTTTATTGAGTTTGGTATAGTACTATTCATTAGGTTATTTCAAGTTGAAGAAGTCTTTTTCCTTTTAATTTTCCTTCCTACAATGTCGGTTGAAAACTTGATATCTTAAATATGCGAGAATCCCAAGAAAGTTAATGTAACCCTTGCTGCCTAAATTAAGGAATTTAGTTGGGCCACTGTTTAAGATAAATACTATCACATAATAGTTTTGAAATTACAAACTTAATAATATTTTTTTCTTAACTTTGGACACGAAGCCTAAATTTCAATGAAAAAATAGTTCTCACTTTTAAATAGAGTGCACAAATGAAGTGGCTAAATTAATTCATGATGCCTTTTGTTTTCATATTCAAAATAAAATGAAACTTGTTTCTCCCCTTTCTTTATCATTGTTTGATGTAGCTTTTCTCCCCTTATTACTGTCCCCATGTGGACGTTCACAAATAGAGAGCTAGTATATGTCTTCATTGAGAATCATAGAGCTCTACGAACATGACATGTCTTTCCCTTATATTAATCTGGTCCTATGGTCAATATTTTCCAAGAGGCAGGTTTCGAGTTTAACTATGTTTTGGCTTTGGTCTTAACACACCACTCAACGATGCTTTCGTCTATACCTTGATACAGGAATTGCGTTCATTGATAGGTAAACTAATTTAACAATGACTAGATTTGAAGTTTCAACATCTTTAAGAAGATCCTCGTTGATAACAAGAAACGTAGTTGTTGTCAGTTTTCTTATAAAATCTGTATTCATATGTTTGGACTTGTTTCAATAACCACACCACAACATAACATATCAGGCTTTGAGGTCCCATTATTTTGAAATCTACAGAGACCAAAGACAGTGAAGGATTTAGCTATCCGAGGCATAGAAATTACAAGCATGGCATACACTGCGGTTGCTATGCCTACCTCTCCAGCAGCTAACACTGCAACTATGGACATTGCAAAGGAGCATAATGGTCTTCGTCGCTCCCAATCCAGCAAAGAACTATGCACAAGTTCTATTATGCGGAGGTCTTATTCTGACAACCACCTATGTTGCTCCATCAATTGCGTACAAGGCACATCAGTTACACCAAAACTTAAGAGCAATCGGTCAACGGGAATTTCCCCGTTTCAATTTTCAGGCTCCATTCTTCCAAATTCACTGCGCTCCTTCTTGTTTGACCCAGAAACTAGCAAGGATATAGGTGTGGGGGAGAAGGAGGTAAGCATTGAGGAAAACATGGTGGAAAGAAGCAAAGAAGAGAGAGTAAATAGAGCCAACTGGGTGGAGAGGCTTATGGAAATCAAGAAACATTGGCGAAATAGACTGCCAAAAGAAAGCCTGGATCCAGATGACATATGCCAAGACAATAATTACGAGGAATGTGAATGTAATGGAGATGATGGTGTTTGCGTGGTGGGTGAAGACGAAGATGAGGAGGAAGTGACATATGATCGCGATTCATTCTCAGAATTTCTGGTTCAAGTGCCATGGTCTGATACCCAATTGTACTCTCAACTTGCTTTCCTGTGCAACATGGCCTATGTAATTCCTCAAATCAAGGTAAGCATTCACCAGTGGTAGGATAACTCATCGATTTCTTTTCTAAGATCTGCATATTTATGAGAGAGTTTGCATGTGCTTTTCCATTTTCTTTTTTCATGTATGAATATTCAATAAATAAACAGAAACAAACAACAACTCTTGCCAATAATTTGCAGGCTAAGGACTTGCGACGATACTACAACCTTCAATTTATAACATCTTCTTTAGAGAAGAAGGCCGAAGTGGCTAAGTTAAAAATGAAACTTGACCAGGACTCCACTTGCGTTCCTTTAGATGACTCGGTAGCCTCTCAAGGTATCACAAAGAAAGGCAAAGGAAATGCACAGAAGCATCAAATCCAACTTGCTTATGATATCGCTACCTCAGCTGCCTCGTATGTTCAATTACGAGCTAAGGACCTTTTGTACCTTGCTGCTAAGTCACAAAAGAGTGAAAATGAAGAGCCTAACCAAGGAGGAGAGTCACCTGGAGAAGAGGTGGAAGGCACTTCGCGAGGCTACAAATCAGAGGTTGCTGCTTATGTAGCAGCATCCACAATGACCGCAGTGGTTGCAGCAGGGGAGAAGGAAAAACAAGAAGCAGCAAATGACCTCCAGTCACTTCATTCCTCACCTTGTGAATGGTTTGTTTGTGATGATCCCAGCAATCACACTCGATGCTTTGTGATTCAGGTAATTTCTCAATCACTCTTTGCTATTTTGATCTGTACCATAAGGCTATACATTGTTGAAGTTTGACCCTTGAAATTTTGTTCTATGTTGCAGGGGTCAGACTCTCTGGCATCTTGGCAAGCAAACCTCTTTTTTGAGCCTACAAAATTTGAGGTGGGAAAATTTCTTATTTCGTGGAGATATTCATTCCTTGTTCAGTTGCAACTTCCATATCTTGAATTTGGTAAGAAAAACACCAGATCACTCATGATCTATTCTGTTGCAGGGTACAGATGTACTTGTTCATAGAGGAATTTATGAAGCTGCAAAAGGAATATACAAGCAATTCATGCCGGCAATAATGGAGCATTTGAAGAGACACGGGGATCGTGCAAAGCTTCAATTCACTGGGCATTCCCTCGGGGGGAGTCTCTCTCTATTGGTTCATCTGATGCTTTTGACTAACAAGGTTGTGAGTCCCTCCACTCTTCGACCAGTTGTGACTTTTGGCTCACCATTTGTATTCTGTGGAGGCCATCAAATTATCCATGAACTAGGCATAGACGAGAGCCACATCCACTGTGTGATGATGCATAGAGATATTGTTCCCAGGGCCTTCTCCTGCAATTACCCAAATCATGTAGCTGTAGTCCTTAAGCGCTTAAACAGCTCCTTTCGCTCACATCCTTGTCTGCTGAAAAATGTAAGCATCATCATTCTATCAATTCTTGCATAATAGTCATACAAAAAATCCAAATTTATTCACATCATTTGGCCGCAGGTTTATATTTATATTGCTTTCTGGCATGACTTTTGGCTTGAAGCTTATTTTATAAACTCCTAATGAACCCGCCTAATATAAAATATGAAATGCTGCTGTACTCAGCAGTGGGTAAAAAATATTCATTCATTTTCTTTGGAAATTTTTCAGAAGCTGTTGTACTCACCACTGGGTAAAATATTCATTCTCCAACCCGATGAGAAGACGTCTCCTCCACATCCTTTACTCCCTCGAGGAAGTGCCTTCTATGCCCTGGACAATACTAAACGTGGATACTCTCCAAGTGTTCTCAGAACCTTCCTGAATCAACCACACCCCATTGACACACTAAGTGACCCAACAGCATATGGTTCAGAAGGCACAATTCTGAGAGACCACGATTCCAGTAACTACCTTAAAGCCGTCAATGGAGTCTTGAGGGAACATTCTAAGATTCTCGTTCGCAGAGCAAGTAAGCAAAGGATTAATCAGTTATGGCCACTTTTGACATCACCATCTCCACACTCATGGAGCCATGAACAGAACTTAGAGAGATGCAGCTTGATGACAAAGGAGATAGTGACAGGGGTTTGAAAAAAGGCTTTTCTTCCGAGGTTCCGATAGATCATGATCAAATTAATTAAAATCGAGGAATTCATTAGCAAAATAGATCACTGTGTTTTATGTATATTTCTAAATTCTAAAGAACTTGTGTAGCGTATATCTGTTACTCCACATCGGAAAACCTTGTGCATACAAATGTCGACAATTCCTATAGAAAATGGAAGAAATATTTCCATAGATTTTCCATGCATCCACAAGTAAGATAATACTGGATGACAATTGACATGCAAACCATTCCAACCGTCTGATAGTCAAAAGCTTGGACAAATGCAAATTACCTTCCCTGAATGGAAAGGATATTTTTTCTTTATGAAAACAGAATAAGGGGTTTAATTACCAGCATAAAATAATGATGCATGGGTGATTATATTATAACAATAATAATATTTGACGAAAGCTAACAGAAAATATTAACCTTTCACAGAACGTAAGGCATCAATGTTCTTGAGTCAAAGAGGTATCTACATCTAGTATTTGACTCTATCTCGATTCAAAAGAAAATACATCTGAAAAACTAACAGAAAAAAATGATGATTATATGCAATAATCCATTTCTAAATTGCAACGAAGCAACACAGTTATCCTAATCATAGCCACAAAAACAAACCAAAATCTTTAAATTATAACATATATCCCATTATAGGCAACTTAGTACTTTCTTGTTAATCTAATATAGTTCGTTCGGGGAGTCTATTAATTAGTCCTAAATCCTAAACTCTTTTGTTGGGAGTACCGTGTTTCCTCCGAAATATACACAAGTATTAGATCAATTGTTTCTCTTCAATATTTCATTGTTGAGAGTAAGAGTAGTAGAAGATAGGAAATTGTTTTTGACAATTTGGTATCAGTAAGTCAGCAACAATGATGACCATAAAGAGTTTGAAACTCGCATGGATTCAATGGAGAAGACGATGTCGGATTCTCAAGAATTAACACATAAAACCTTGGAAGCAACAATGGATCGAGGGCTGCTTAGTTTCTTCCATTACATCTCTGAATTTTGGCCGCCAAATCACGTCAACGCCTGCACCCCACAGAGATCCATCGAAAAATTGCTCGGTGGTTCTTGATAGAGCCCAGCTACAATTTCCGCCTTTTCGTCTTTTGATGGTACCAATTTTTGGGCTTAACGCGCACAGACAGAAAAAAAAATTGAGCTTGAAGGCACACCAAAAAATCAACGAGAGCGTTTACTTATGGGTGGCAAGGCATTCCCATGGCAACACCATTGTATTCAATCCCTGAATATTTAGTGTAAAACATGATTTAGATCTTGCAAGATGTTGGAAAGATATTTGATTAACCAGTGGCGAAACTCGCGTGATTGAAATAGGGAAGTTCTTTAATTGATTATTTGGAAAATTTTGATAACCTCTTGGATAGGGTGACAATTTCTGAGGAGACAACCTTAAGTTTTTTTTTCTATTAGGCTTAAGCTTAGAGTTGGAAAAATTTATGTCCATAAACCAAAAACAATTCAAGAAGCGGTGAGAATGAAGCATTTAATAGGCCTTCTACAGAATAATTCTCATTACATATGAATTGAAGCAAAAGCTGAAGCCTTCCACAAGTTAAAACAGGCTTTAACTTCAACACCTGTCTTAATCTTGCCAGAGCAACCTTTCATTATAGAGATCGATGCTTCAGATATTGGTATTGGTGCAGTTTTAAGCAGGGTTATGGGACCAAAGTATCAACCCTTGTCAATTTATAAAAAGGAGTTTTTTGGTACCCTAATTGCAGTAAAAAGTGGCAGGACACTGACAACTTATAAAACAGAGTTTTTTTTTTGCTATCTTATTTGCAGTAAAATGTGGCAGAACATACAACAACCTTGCTTGCATTATACTTTTCATGGAGAAGTTCTCAAAAGGAAAGGCAAATTAGTGGTGAGAAATGATGCAGGTTTGAAGACTAGAATCCTCCAACACTTTTATGATTCAGACATTAGGGTTATTCAGGCTTTGAGCTAAGTTAGAAGAGAATAAAAAAACAATTTTATTGTAAATGAACGCTTAAGGAAGTAAAAAAGTGGGTACAACAATGTGAGATATTGTAATGAGAGAACTACATCAAATGCAATTTTTATTTAGAGAAGAGAACTAACATTGGTGTTGTTTGTAGTAGGATAATGACACATGAATAAGTGTGAACCTTATCGGTGTGGGAGAGTGAGAGTGAGACTCTCTGTGTCTCTGTGTTTGGATTAGGGTATGTTAAAGTGTACCGTGTGAAGAAAATTTATTAAGATATGTGAGTGATGTGATGATTGTAAGAGTATTTTAAATTATTTAGAATAGTGTAAATGGTAAGACTACAAATTTACCTTTATATATAAAAAAAAGAATAAATAATTATTAATTTTGTGCATATTTTAGTTAATTAAAATAATTTAAAATTTTATTTATAAATAAAAGAAAAAAATGTAAAATTAAAAAAAATAATTAAATATAATTTTAGATGTAAGTATAATTTTATTATTTTTCATTTTATTAATTTAAATTAATTTTATTACTTAAGTTAATTTATTTAGATAATTTTAATATTATTTATGATTTTTTAAATTATGTTATATATATACACACAAAATTATTATTAATAATAATTTTTATTATTAATATTATTGTATCATGGTTTTTTCATGTCATTCTCCTCTCATTTCTCTTCAATTATGAGAAGATTTTAAATACCCTCAACTTTTCATTCACTATTACCCTCAACCTCAACCTCCATCACCCCAAAAGCAAACACACAATCCTATGTAAATAAGAGAGACCAGTGTCCTATATAGATAAGAGAAACACTTATACTTATTTTATAAAATTTATTAGGTAGAATCAGAACTCATTTGTTAGAAAAATATATTTATATATTTTAGAAAATATATAGAAGATTGCAAATTATTTTTCACATATTCTTGTTGAAATGGGAAATGTAGACTTTATAAATGAGTCTATATTAAGAAGTAATTAATTTTTTCTTGGCTTTTTGATTAAATAAATAATATAAAAATATTAATATTTTTCTGGAAAAATGTTTGAAAGCCGCAATCTTAAGTAGTGTTTTCAACTCATAGCAAAACCTGTAATTTAAAAAAAAAAAAGTAATTAAATAGAACGAAATTAACAAAATAGTCTTTGTTGTAAAACTAGGAAATACAGGAGCAGGAGAAATTAACATCAGGCGAATGCGAAAGCACCAATTCGAAAATTTGCAACCCTAGAGTTGACTTAACTTGTCACTTTTTAATTTTTAATAACGAGGCCCATTAATAGACACCAAAAAGGCCCATAAAGAAAAGAAAGATTTTAATTATATTTTTCTTTTCCATTTTCAATTTTCTTCTCCCTGTTTCTTGTATATCTCTCTTTCTTTCTTCATTTCCCTGTTTCTTCTTCTTCTTCTTCTTCTCCTCTCTCTTATCCCCAGATTCTGTTCTACCATCCTCTGCTTGCCAATAATTTCTCCATTTTAAAAAACGTTAAGGAAAGGAGCACAAGACTCTGAACTATTAATCTGCATTTCGAACCGTTTCTCTTTCCGACGCTCTGTTTTTGATCGGCGCCCATTGGATTTGATGCCCACCATTGCATTTCCATTTTTGCCCCATGCGTTTCTGTCATCGCTGGTGCTACGCCCACACTCCAACTCTTCCGGAAATTGATTCACCAGTTTCCGTTAGGGTTTTAATCATCTCAACTACTATACTGTTATTTTCAAAATAACAAGATAAAAGAAAGAAGAAAAAAACCCTTGACATTTCTGATTCATTTACTTTTGTTTCCGTATTTATTGATTACTAGCTTTTGCCCTTTTTGGGATTCAGTTGATATTAGCTGTTATGCACTCTGATATTGTGTTTGTGTTAATTGGAAACATACCAAAAATTGGTTAAGTCGTACTTTGCTGCTCCTGCTATTGAGAGGGATTGAAATTCCCGTGTTGTGTTGTTTGTTCTGCAGTAGTTCTAGCTCATTAGCAAAACTTCCTCTCATGCGTTGCCTCCGCTAGTGGTGTGGTAGTGTATTGTTGGGTTGGGTTTTTAGGTTTTGTGGAAGAGTTTTCAACGGGAAACCTTAGGGTTGCATGGGCGAGCATGAGGGTTGGGCACAGCCACCAAGTGGGATATTGCCTAATGGCTTGATGCCCAATGACGCCGCATCGGTGATGCGAGTGCTTGACATGGATCGGTGGTTGAAGGCTGAGGAAAGGACTGCTGAGCTAATTGCCTGCATTCAGCCCAATCCGCCCTCCGAGGAGCGCCGTCATGCTGTTGCGGACTATGTGCAGCGGTTGATCATGAAGTGCTTCCCTTGCCAGGTGGGTCTTAATCATTTCATGTGTGCAAACTAATAAATTCTGCCAACTTTCCAAAATGGGAAATGATTGTTTGGTCAAGAACTTTTAATTATGTATGCAATGCCACTATTTTAGCTGCATTGTCGAATGATATTTAAAGTATTAAAGGCTGAGGAAAGGACTGTAGAGCTAATTTCCTGACAGCATTCAGCATGATCGTTCATGATTACAGGTGTTCACCTTTGGGTCAGTACCCCTCAAAACCTATTTACCTGATGGAGATATTGACCTGACAGCATTCAGCAAGAACCAAAATCTGAAGGATGCGTGGGCACACCAGGTTCATGACATGCTCCAAAATGAGGAAAAGGATGAAAATGCAGAGTTTCATGTCAAAGAAGTTCAGTACATCCAGGCTGAAGTAGGTTCTCTTATGTAACAACAATTTTAGAATTGTTTATCTTTGTGGCCGCTATATTAATAAATTATAGATTGATGAAATAATAGATATGTGATTTTATTATGTATGTGATGAGACTTTAAGTGGTTCTGTCTGGAGATTGATTGTTGAAACACTCTAGGGTTTATTATGAGACAACGGTGAGTGAACATTTAAGTTCTTAACCAATACTGAGTAATGCGACTTTCCTGGGTAAACCGTTTCTTGTCTGAAAAACCTGTTACATGATTACCAATTGCTAAATTAACATTCAACTTCAGAGTTTTTGGTTGAGATGTGGTTACCATATGTTCCTTATTACTGAAAGCCTTGAGCTATAAGCTTTTTATTTTATAATTCTTTTCATTTTCCTTGCTTTAATTTAAGTTGGTCTAAGATTTTATGTTGGCTTTGGCCAACTACTGGATTGTAGAATTTGTATTTTACTTGCTTTGTTCTTCTTAATTTTTTTAGGTGAAGATTATAAAGTGTCTTGTTGAGAATATTGTGGTGGACATTTCATTTAACCAGCTTGGAGGATTGTGCACCCTTTGTTTTCTTGAGGAGGTATTTTGGTGAATCCTACTGTCCTAGAATTCTCATTTTATCCATCTTTGAATTTTAACCCTGATACTAAGTTTTAATGTATTGACTAGAGTTTAATGTTTTTTTCTGCTGTAGGTTGATAATTTGATTAACCAAAACCATTTATTCAAGCGTAGCATTATACTTATAAAAGCCTGGTGTTACTATGAGAGTCGAATACTTGGTGCCCACCATGGACTTATCTCAACTTACGCATTAGAAACTTTGGTTCTTTACATATTTCATGTTTTCAACAACTCCTTTTCTGGACCTCTTGAGGTAGCAATTTATAAATGGTGTTATTTTTTGTGTCGTTTTGATGGTTGAATTGACTTGGTGGGTACCCTTGCTTTCGTAGGTATTGTATAGGTTTTTGGAGTTTTTTAGTAAGTTTGATTGGGATAATTTCTGTGTAAGTCTATGGGGTCCTGTACCCATCAGTTCACTTCCAGATGTGACAGGTAATTACAATCTGATTAGTTCTTTAATAATGATATGGCTCCATCGCTTATCAATTTTTTCCTTCCCCTAATCAACATTTTCCACAGCTGAACCTCCTCGGAAAGATGGTGGAGATTTATTGCTCAGCAAGTTATTTCTTGATGCCTGCAGCTCAGTTTATGCTGTTTTCCCTGCTGGCCAAGAAAATCAGGGGCAACCATTTACTTCCAAGCATTTCAATGTTATTGATCCTTTGCGGGTCAACAATAACCTTGGGCGTAGTGTCAGCAAAGGTTTGTTAGGCTGAAATTTTGGATTCAGTTCATTTTTGCATGTCTATAACTTGCTCATATGATATTTTAAACTCTAAGTTGGCTTTTATACGGACCTGATTCTGTTGCTGGTAGCATGTATATATTATAAGGTTGGAGAAATCAGTTAAAGATACATTGAAGCTATTGTTCTCCTCTTTGAATCAGCATTCATGCTCATTTATGGCTTTGGTATTTTTCTCTTAAATACTGAACTACACTGTATTTATCTGATTAGAATGCATGATTAAAATTATGCAAAGTTTATGCATGCTGTGGAATATATAGCTTGAATAATTATTTTATTGATATTATTAGTTTATTAGATTCACTGAACCATCTGTCTGATTTGATTATGGCTAATAATTTCATTTATGATGTGCATGAACCAGGAAATTTCTTTAGAATTCGCAGTGCTTTTGCATTTGGGGCCAAAAGGCTTGCTAGATTGCTTGACTGCCCAAAGGAGGATTTGTTTTTGGAAGTTAATCAATTCTTTATGAACACTTGGGTCAGACATGGAACTGGGCAGCGACCTGATGCTCCTAGTAATGACTTATGGCATTTGACGATATCTAATCATGACCAATCACACGGGTCCAAGAATTTCCAGAAAAATAGCAATAAAACTGAGAATACCTATAATCAAGAATTTCAAGTGAAAGGGGTGCATGCTTCACAGAGTGTGCTATCTCAACACAGTATATTGTCCTCTAAAAGTTTATCTAAGAGTAGTGGTGATTCTACAGCTAACCAAAATAATGCAAGGGATTTTGATCAGGTCAAAAGGGAAGCTAACTGTAATCAAGGTATTCGAGTTGATAAAGGACAGAGAAATGCTAAACCAAATAACCCATTCAATGATGTCCCAGGAAGGCTTTTGTTTGCAAGAACATGTTCTAGTCCTGAGTTGACAGACTCTTACGGTGAAATTCCTAGGCAAGGAAGACATACAAAAGCCCCAGAAAGTGGGAAAGGACCAACTTCCTCTGCAAAGTTGGAGAATAGTCACAGGAAGCATCTTGATTCTGACATCCCTGCTAGTTATGCGGTTAGAGTTGACAATTCATCTGGTAGGCAAATAATATCACATCAGGTTCATGATAGTGGTGCTGATTCAAACAATGGCTCAAATAGTTATGATAATGAATCTGGCCCTGGAATTGTGGGTGAAGAGTTTGCTTCTGTTGCTGGAGTAGGTGGAACACATATGATGCATCAGGAGGAGCAGGACCTTTTGAACATGATGACATCCCCCACAACTGAAGGTTTCAGTGGTCAGAATCAAATACCAGTGAATTTAGCTCCAGGTCACCTACCACTTCCACTTTCCCCTTCCATTCTTGCATCAATGGGATATGCTCATAGGAACATGGGTAACATTCCCTTAATTGAGTCCTTCAATTGGGGTACTAATGTGCAATTTCCCCAAGGTTTAGTCCCTTCCCCGTGGACTTCATATTTCCCTGGCATAGGATTGACCTCAAATCCGGAAGATTTAATTGAAACTGGCAATGAGAATTTCAATTCTGTTGAAATGAGTCCAGCAGAAGCTGATAAAGATTTCTGGCATGAGCAAGAAAGGGCTGCTGCTAGGGGGATTGATGTAGATAATGGAAATTTTGAAATGCTTCCAGATGATAAGCGACAGTCAACTTCTGGTGGTTATAACTTTATACCATTATCTCATGTTGGCAGCTCTAGTAATTCTGCTATACTTCAGCCAACATTTACTAAAGAAAATCGAGGTTCTACAAGAGAAGAGCAAATTGATAGTCCTAAATATCAAGGTGGCAGAGGAAATGGGGCATATTTTGATGATAGAACTGCAAATCCTAGGTTGCCCAGTGAACCGTCTTCAAGCTCATTTAGGAGTAAGACGTCTTCAGAAAGCTCTTTGGAGGGACCATCTGCAAAATCTTCAAAATCAACTAGGGAAAAAAGAGGGAAGAAAAGTACTTCCTCAGTGCCATCGGCTGCTTACGGTAAGGGCAAGAATGTCTCAGATATTTCATGTAATCTTGTGGATGATGAAAACAGACAATGGACAACTCTGTCAACTACAGCATCTGATATGTCAGATAAAAGCACTGGGCCACTGGCGGTTGCTCCTATGCATGTTCCTAAGCAGCCAGTGTCTAGTTCTGAAGTTGTTCGGACTAGTGGATCAGATTCTGTGTTACCCATGGCTCCAGTACTTATAGGTCATGGTTCTCGCCAAAGAACAGGGGATAATTCTGGGGCTGTTCCATTTGCGTTCTATCCCACAGGGCCACCAGTACCATTTGTTACCATGCTCCCCTTATATAATTTTCCCACTACTCAATCTTCTCACACACCAGCAAGCAATTTCAATGTGGAAGATGCAGATAAGAATGACCGCTGTCAGAATTTTGATCCATCTGAGGTGTATGATCAGCCTGAGGTGCTGAGCTCTTCCAATTCTGTGAGAAGAGCTGCTATTGACACATCAGAGCCCAAGCCTGACATTCTTAATGGTGACTTTGTTAGCCATTGGCAAAATTTGCAGTATGGGCGAATTTGTCAAAATTCACGCCATCCTGATTCAGTTAACTATCCTTCATCTGTTGTGGTACCTCCTGTTTATTTGCAGAGTCATTTTCCCTGGGATGGTCCTGGAAGACCACAGTCAGCTAATGTGAATCTTTTCACTCAGCTTACGAACTATGGGCCACACCTAGTGCCTGTTGCTCCTCTCCATTCAGTTTCCAACAGACCAGTCAATATTTACCCACGATTTATAGATGAGATACCACGGTATCGAAGTGGGACAGGAACCTACCTGCCAAATCCTGTAAGATTATTTTCTTATTCAACTTGGTACTTAATAGTGATGCTGTAATTTCTTTTCTTACTATAATAGAACTTACAAGTGTGACTATATGTCTGTCTTGTAGATATAGTAGTGGTTCTATTCCTAAGCCTAAGGTCAATCTGCCTCTAGCAGTGCTTATTTTACCTTCTTTTCTAATTTATTTCAGAAGGTTTCTTCTCGGGATCGACATTCTACAAGCACTAGAAGGAGTAATCACAACTATGACAGAAATGATCAGCATGGTGACAGAGAAGGGAATTGGAATGTTAACTCAAAGTTGAGAACAAGTGCGCGTAGCCATTACCGCAGTCAAGCTGAGCGAACTAGCTCAAGGCAAGAAAAGTTGGCAATGAGTGAGAGCCATTCTGAAAGACCATGGGGTTCACATAGACCTGATTCTTTTCTTTCTCACCAGAATGGTCCTGTCCGGTTAAATTCCTCGCAAAACAGTTCATCAAATTTGGCTTATGGAATGTGCTCTCTACCAGGCATGCGCCCCAGTGGGATATCATCAAATGGACCAACAATTCCACCTGTTGTAATGTGGTATTCATATGATCATAATGCTAGCTACAGCACACCAGCAGAACAGCTCGAATTTGGAACTATGGGACCTATGGGTTTCCCCAGTGTCAATGAAGTATCACTGCTCAACGAGGGAAGCCAAACTGGTGGAGCATTTGAGGAGCAAAGCTTTAATGGTGGCACTGCTCAACAATCATCACCCGATCAACCTGCTTCACCCAAGTTCCGAAGGTAAACTTTTTGTGTCCCAGCTATCACTTTTTACGAGAATAATAGATGTCTGTGGCAGCTTGCCACATTGATTTAGTTATATTACTTTTAGGATGGTTAGTATCCCAGTGCCTAATCTTTTTAATCCTGTTATTTATCCGAAGTATGTTTTCACTATTTAGTTCAAATTTCCCTGGGGATGAAGTGCCTTATTTATTTTAACACTTTTTGAGGTGGTTCTTAATATACTTCAATTGGACTGCTTTATGATGATATCTGAATTTTTTGATTTTTTAACAGGGGGCTTTGATTCTATTGCCAGATCAGTGGTTAGGTGGAATTATTAACCTAAAGAGGAGGAGGATTATCTTCCCTCGAATATATCAAGACAGCCAGGCGAGGAATGTAAGTGGGGAAAACTTTTATGTGAAACCCGCCTATTACAGGTTCTTTTTGGCACCCCACCCTTAAAAAAGAAAGAACTTTTGCTCTTCCTGTGATTCTTGTTTCTCGGGAATGCCCTTCGTTTATCCCCTGCCTCGTGTACACTTACAGGTGATCGACCCACTTTGTTTACATTTTATCATCGAAGATTTGAACTTTGTTTTAGGATGAGGAACAGTAGTAGCAAAGAGGATGCAATACTCGGTGATTAGTTTTCGTTCAAGGTTTGGATATACTTCAGAAATATCACAAAACCCTAAATCACAAAACTGGGTTAGGTTCAGAATTCAGAAATGTCACCGTGTTAACAGTTTTGTCAGCTTCTCATACACAGTGTTGTAGTTTAGGTCCTCCCTCTGGTAGATATTCTTTAACTTTTGAAAAGTCTTAACTGTGTAACAATAACAATATCAAAATAATATTAGATGTCATTTTTATATGGCTTCTCACCCTTTCTTTCTGAAGAAGCCTATCACTCAAGTTCAACAATGCTGTATGTAACAGATTATCCCGATGGCAAAAATGTAAAAATATGAATAAGCTTAATATTTTTTTGGTGACTCAGCACAATGTCCAGGGCATTATACTCATCCCCTAAACTTAAACAACTTTTTCTCGATCCTCTACGCTCTATTGACTCTACAAAAATGCCTTAATTAATACAAAACCCATCCTAGTTTGTTATACATCTATTTACATTAAGTAGGATCTCGGAGAGTGAGTGCAACTTATCTTTACAATCATCATTGCTTATTTTCATGTGTATATGGGGCCTGTCTGGTGCTAAGATGTTAATTTATGCTGAAAATCTGTATCATGTAAAACTCATAACTTGGTTAGGAATTATGCATCTAGTTGAATCTTATAGTCCAAACGAGACAAGCCGCAGAAAACACTTGTGTCCTTTGTGTGGTATTTCACGGGCTGACACGAGAAAGAATTGTGGTCCTCCGAATAATTTGCCTATTAAGTTTGGCGAAGGTTGGGTTAAATAAGTCATCTCTTGTTGCACAACTAAAGTTCACCATTCTTGCGGTTCCATTCAACCTTCAGAATCCTGAGAATTGGATCTTGTGGTTTCTAAGTTGTCTCGGCCAATATGCTCCGAACTTTGTGGTGGCATCTGTCAAATTGGATGTCCTTATACCATAACCATAATGTATAAGTCCACTCTGTCGCTAGTGGTCACAACCAGCACAACACTGTCTGCTATCATGTAATAACAGCAATTTTTGTGAATAAGACTAGCTGATTCTTCTTCCAGAGTTTTGCCCTTGTCGGAAAATATCGGCATTTATATTGCCGATTGAAGCTAAGTGCGCAAAACTCGGGGCAGATATTTTATATTATATGACAAAAATTTGACAAAGATAGAAGTTTGCTTGGAAGTGATAGTAAGCTAAGTGACAACTCTAGACTATTTAAGTTAAAGTTCATAATACAAATCACAGTAACGTTAAAGTTAAGATAGCAGTAGAAAATATTTATTTTTCCTTTTTGTACACACTCTTATTCTTAGACCATGTCAGTGTAAATAATAATATAAAATACATTAAAGAAAATAATTGAAAAATAAGTGGTGAATTTGATGTTGTTACTATTTAAGTAGTTGATAGTATATTTAGCAGAAGAAAAAATATATAGAAAGAGTAACAAAGAAAAGAAAGCAAAAATAGATAAGAAACACAAAAGTTAAATGAAATTGTCTTTAAAATTGTTTAGTTTATTAATACCATCTTTAATAATATTGTCGTATTTATTATTATAAACCCTAAATAACTCGTAATTAGTTATTGATTTTTGTAATTGACCAAGGGCGCATCATATACTTAATTTGAACATCACATTCTAAAATCTATGATGTCAAGAAATATGTAGACGTCAATTAATTTATGAAAATATTTATAAAATGAAGTAAATTACACTTACATTTTTTTAGGATATATGTTAAATGATATTTGAAATCTCTATAATTTTAAAGTAGATATTCGCCCTATAATTGTAATAAAATAATCTCCTGCTTTTTTAAACTAGAGAATCACTGTCTCTTTAATTTCAATAAGCAATATTCACCTTTCTTTTATTTTTAAGAAAATGATACGCACTTTCTTTATTGTATTTAATTATACTGATCAAATAAAATTAAAATTAATTTTTTATAATATAGAGCAAAGTTAAACGAAAAACAAACAAAAAATATTAAAAAATAAAGAAGGTCAATGTGACGTTATTGAAAATACAAAAAAAAAAACTGTTGTCATTTATATTTTATTTAAAAATTATAAAATATGAGTGTATACATATTTAAAAAATTTAATGGGATACTTATACAAGACATACCTATTTAAAAGTTATAAAAAAATATAAGTACCATTGTGATAAAAAGATAATGAATATGACTGCATACCTTAATGGAGATACGAGAATCATTTAGTATAATCTTAGAAGAAATAACTGCAATTTCTCCTAGTAAAAACGGTAGATTTTGGTAAGTTTGATTTCTGAAATATGATTAATTCATTTTTTTTAAATATAAAAAAGAAATCAACATGCAGTCAACATTTAATAGTTTGACGGGGGGAGGCGGACGAAAGAGACCACTGAGCTAGAAAGACAATCACAATAAAAAAAGTAGTTGATAGAAAAGAGGACAATTTTGGAATATAGTAAAAATAAAATAATGATACGTTGACAAAAAAAAAATATATGATGTCAAAAGAAAAAAAGCAAAAATGAAAAGGGTTGAATTGAGTGTCCAGTCTAATTACAAAATAAAATAAAAATAAAAAGAAGCTGGGAAGAACTTTCTAAACACTGTCAAAATCTAACTCTTTTAGTTTCTGAAAGTGTACTGTAGATTGTAATTTACATTCTAGAAGGAAAATAAGTTGCCATGAGAAAAAATGATCTAATATAGGTTACATATAATTATAATTGAGGTGAATAAATTTACTTAGGGCTAAATTCTTTGAACACATTTCATTCTTTTCTTGTATTTTCTGCATCTGATTTTTCTACCTAAGACTTCATCCCTAATATATTATTAGTATTATTAATATAAATATAAATAATATAATAATAAAGTTGAAGAGGAAGTTGGGTTTAATTCAAAGCATTGGAATTTTGCATGCATGTCTTACCGTGATGACTTGACTCTTCTTACAGGGGAGACTTGGTCTTCCAAACCTTCTCTCCCTCTCTTTCTTCGTTCTTTCTTCGTTCTTTCTCCCTCTCTTTATCCTTAACTGTCCCTCCTCAATAAAAGCACAATCATTCCCTCTCTCAACACTCAACTCTCTCAACTCTCAGAAAGCTCCATCCAAGGCTGCAGCATATACATTTAATGAAACTTTTCCATATTTAAGGTTGTTCTTCGTTCTCTTTTTTATCTTCTTTTTTCTTCATCATTAGTCGTTCATGTCGGTGAATAGTTTCATTTCATATGGTAAAAGTGTAGACTCTTCTTTTTCTCTCTCAAAAATTAGCGTGCCCTTTTGTTTTGCTTTTTATATATTTACAACAGCCATTTATGACTTGGTCGAGGTTGGTGGTTATGGCCAGTACTTGATTTTTCCGATTGACTTCACTTATATGTATATATGTTTACATCCATGTCGTTGGTGGCTACACTTTTATAACTTTAAATAAATTATATTAATATTGTTTTAAGATAAACCATTGACCCTTGCCTTCTGTAGTTGAATACATTCACACTACTTTTAGCTTGAAGAGGACGAAATAAGTTTCAAATTTGATGTTGGATTTTTTGCAGGTCTGAATCTTCTGTTTCTGCAAAGCTTGCCTGTTCCCACTGGATGCTGAATTAGCCAAATCATGAATTCAAAAGGACATAAATTTGTGAGGTTCGGTTGTTCAGTCCTGGTTTTGCCACATATTTTTGTCGTTTAAATTTTAGTACTCTTGGTACACACCTTGCGAACCCCTTCTGCTTCGTCTATTTTTAATTTCATTATGCTTCATTTCAGCTATTTATTTTCTTTCAGAATAGTTTCATCTGCCTCAGAAAATATTAAAGTTAACTATTTTAATAGATGCATTTTTATTATACATGATAGATTGACCCCGAATTGTGCGATTAATAATCCAAATTACTATATTGCAGCTGTAGTTTTACAATTTGGGTTATTGCCAATTTTAAATAGATTACTGTCTGCTCTGAGTGGTTTGTTTGTGTTCTCTGTTTTTCTTTCAAGTTAAAAGAATCATTCCACCAATAGCCTCTGGTAATGAGATTTGATCATGATATCTTTTTGATTTTGGAGTATTTTGTAGTCAAACACCACCATTGAGGGGTCTATTTGGAGACTTGATCATAATTCATATGATATTTGTAATAGTTCGAAGCTTCTTTGTAATAGCTGGAAGCTAACATATCTGATGCTTGATTGTTAAGTTAAAATTTCTCTCCATCCAGGTTTGAAGAGTGGCAATCGGAGTCATCTTTTAACGTACAGAAAAACGATGAAAATCACAAAAGAACACCAAGTGTGATTGCAGTTTTGAAGAGTATAGGAAGAAGGGTTGAGAGTAGGTCTGAGAAGATGAAGAACTTTAACAGAGTTTCAGATGTTCATCCCGTAAGTGATGGACAGAAAAAGTCGCCACCTAGGAAGGTCATTCTTGATCCAAAGGATCCAATGCTTCAGAAATGGAACAAAATCTTTGTAATATCGTGTGTGTTGGCAGTCTCTGTGGACCCGTTCTTCTTTTACATTCCAGTGATTAATGATAAAAAAAAATGCCTTGATATGAGTGGATCATTGCAGATCACTGCCAGTGTTTTTCGCACCTTCTTTGATCTATTCTACGTTCTTCACATAATCTTTCAGTTTAAGACAGGGTTCGTTTCCCCTTCTTCTCGTGTTTTTGGATCGGGTGACCTCAATGATGATCCTGTGGCTATAACTAAAAGATACTTAACTTCATACTTCATCATTGACGTTCTATCTATTATTCCACTTCCACAGGTATCTCCCTCAAAAACTGTTTCTTATATTTATTTATGTATCAATTAACATATATCATTTCGGTTTATGTCAAAGACATAATTATTTTATGTTGTGTTTTAGGTGATTGTTTTAGCCATTCATCCAAACATGAAAATGAATCCATTTGTAGCAAAGGATTTGTTGAAGTATTCTGTATTAATCCAGTATGTGCCAAGGCTTTTGCGGATCCATCCACTGTTCAAAGAAGTAACTAGAACTTCTGGCATATTGACTGAGACAGCAGGGGCTGGAGCTGCTTATAATCTTTTTCTTTATATGCTAGCAAGTCATGTAAGCTTACTTTTATTGCTTATTCAAATCCAATTTATGCATTTTCCTAGGTACTCATCATGTTGTCTTTTATGATCACCAAATACATCTGGCTTATCAGTTAGTTGGAGCTTTCTGGTATTTGCTCTCGGTAGAGTCAGAGGTGCGTTGCTGGCGCACAAAGGTGGAGAATGGAGACTTGAGTTGTAGAAACCGCATCCAAGAGACCATTACACTTCTCAATCAAACATGTTCTTTGGTTGACCCTGATGATATCAAAGACGGAGAAAACTACAATTTTGGAATCTTTTTTTATGCTTTACATTCAGGTGTGGTAAAATCAACAACAGAATTTCCCAATAAGTTCTTCTATTGCTTTTGGTGGGGTTTGCGCAGTTTAAGGTTGGTCAAATCTTCTTGTTCTTGCTTTTCATATATATGCAAATGCTACGTACTTGTAGCATGAAGTGTAGAACTTTCATGTAGTTTCGTTCGTAATATTTCTATACATTTATTATTAGTGTTTGTAACATCTTTATAAAGGAAAAGTTAATGCAAATTTATTTGAAGATGGGTCCCAAAAGAGTACCTATATTAAAAACTGTCATCTTTTGCAGTTCTCTTGGACAAGATCTCAAGACAAGTACTTATGTGCCAGAGATAGCCTTTGCAATCTTCATTTCCATCTTTGGATTGGTTTTATTCTCGTCACTTATTGGAAACATGCAGGTAAGTCATTGTCTGCCAGAAAGTAGTTTTTGAAATTTTAACTTTATGATGAGAAGTTGTTAACCAAATATTCTCCCATTATTGTGTTGAACGTTGTTACAGGAATATTTGCAATCTACAACTGTTAGAGTGGAGGAGATGAGAGTGAAGAGACAGGACGCAGAACAGTGGATGTCCCACCGTATGCTACCTGAGAACTTGAAGAGAAGAATTAGACATTACGAACAGTATCAATGGCAAGAAAATAGGGGTGTTGAGGAGGAGGCATTAATTCGTAACCTTCCTAAAGATCTCAGAAGGGACATAAAGCGTCACCTTTGCCTAGCTTTGGTTAAAAAGGTGAGTATGATCCATAATCATGTCTCCCCACATAATTTTTTTTATCAAACTTTTGTGTAATGAACATTTTCATGTTCTTATTCATCTAGGTGCCATTGTTTAAGGAAATGGATGAGCAGTTGTTGGATGCAATATGCACTAGACTGAAGCCAGTCCTTTATACTGAGAAGAGCCACATTTTTCGTGAAGGAGATCCGGTTGATGAGATGCTTTTCATTATGCGTGGACAAGTCTCTACCGTGACCACAAATGGTGGAAGAACTGGTTTCTTCAATTCCTCTTTTCTCGTAGCTGGTCAATTCTGCGGAGAGGAGCTTCTGACATGGGCCTTGGATCCTAACTCCTCCTCGAATCTTCCCATTTCAACTAGGACAGTAGAAACCGTATCAGAAGTTGAAGCCTTTGCTCTCATGGCGGATGACTTCAAGATTGTTGCTTCCCAATTTCGCCGTCTTAGCAGCAAACAGCTCCAACACGCTTTCAGGCAAGACTTCATAGTTTATATCATGTTAATTTCTCCTTTTTCCTCTTTGATGATGCATCATTACATGTAGTGGAACAGTGCTGGACAATAGGAAACAAGGGGCAGATATAATTCAAAACTCAAAGTTCTATTTAGGTTCTGACTTCTGAGAGAACTCACTTATATAATCCCATCAAAATCATTTTAAAATCAGATTATAAATTTTTTTGCAATAACAGCAGTAAAAAACCATGTGACAACAACCAACCTCAAGTGTTTTACACTAGAGCACATGCGGGATCATGGAAAAGATCTTAGAATACAATGCTCTCTTATTTTTTTGACAAAAAAGTTTCATAACCTCCTCAATTCTGCGACAAACTTGTTTTCCATGCAGGTTCTATTCCTTACAGTTTCGGACATGGGGTGCCTGTTTCATTCAAGCAGCTTGGCGTCGATACTGGAAAAGGAAGATTGAGAGGTCTTTGCATGTAAAAGAAGACAAGCTACAAGATGCTTTGACAAATGATGATGGCTCTACTCTAAGCCTTGGTGCAACCATATATGCATCAAGGTTTGCTGCCAATGCACTGCGAAACTTGAGAGAAAATAACAGACAGAATAGAACGCAACAGAGACTACTGCCTTTGCTACCTCCAAAGCCAGCCGAGCCAGATTTCACTTCTCTGAAACACTAACTTGTAAATAGGAGTAAGGATAAGTTATCCATGCTGCATTGCTCTTGTGTGTGAATATCTGGGAAGGTTGCTTAAGAATTCATTTAATAAATTAATGTGTATATGTGGAAGCAAGAGGCTTTCATGGAGACGTAATATTTCATTCAATTTATAGAATATTTATGTAAGATGATTGAATTACAAATTTTAAATACAACCTTTATAGTTTCTTACATACCTAAATATTTTCCTTAAATATCTTACTCTTGTTTTCTAAATTATGCTGCTTCTATTTTTAGACATGTATACATTTATTGTTCCTTTGATTAATCTTCTTTCTTTTCGAATAAAAATTATTATGTCAACTTTAGATATTAATTACATCAACTTTAGATTGAAAATTACAATTCAATTTTTATTGAGAACTTTATAGCATATTTGGTTTAATTGACAAAGCAATTTCACATATAAAAGATATTTTATTTATTCATGACTCATAGTACAAGCTGATTGATATCAGTTTATTTGTCTACTTTCTTTATAATACTTCCCACAGTTTCAGCAACCATCACATTGCTCTGCATTACCAAAAAGAAAAAATAGTTATCATCACCTTCCATGCCATATCCAAAGTTAAGTTAGAAGCATAACAAAAAAATTGAACTGAATTTGAAAATTAACAGAGAAGCTTACTTTTTGCAATCGGTTTTCTTGTCAATAGGAGGAAGTGTAATAGAGAGTCCACACTCTTTGGGAACTAAAGGTATACGTTTGGGATCATAATCTCCTATTGCGGCCAATCCTCTCTTAAGGCACCTACATATGACTTTTCTATTTTCTGCGCTTCCAGCATCGTCATTTAGACTCTTGATACCACTGCAACACTTCTCAGAGGGGTGCTCTGTGTTTGATTTGAGAAAACTAACACAAGGTGCAACATCCTCAATAACTGTGCTGCATTTTATAGGAGCCAGAGCTTCACATCCAGTAATTAGGAGAATGGCAATGACTACCATTGCTGCTTTTGCCATTTTAGTTGGTAAAGAAGCAACAACACCTTTAAGAATAGTTGGGATTGAACTGTTTTCAATACGAACCAAATATCATACATATATATATACATGTATGTAGAGAATTGTTTGGTTTCTTCTGTCTACTTGAAATGCATGCAAACTTCATGAGTGAACAAAAGTGAATCCTATTAGTATAGGCAACTGATAGGAAGAACTGATTCAGACGTCTCAGTTGTTGGCTTTACAAATGTCATTCCAAAGGTGTGATATATCAAGCATTGTATATGATATTTAATATCAAATGCTTCTTACATAAAAAAAAAAAACTTTATATATATATATATATATATATATATACACGCACTGTGTGCAATATTGGGCTATTTAATTTCTATTGGGCAAATGCTTCCTACACCCAATCATTTTTAACTTGCACCCAACATATTTTTTTAATTTCCAAAAATGCCCTTTATTCTGGAAATAAAAATCCGGAATTGAAAATAATATATTCCAGAAAAATAAATCCAGAAGTGGTTATTGAGTTTTGGAAATAAAAATCCGGAAACAAAAATTAAAATTCTATTTCGGACAAAAAAATTCAGAATTGAAAATAATACATTCTGGAAAAAAAATCCAGAAAAGAGATTATTGTGTTTCGGAAATGAAAATCCGGAAACAAAAATGAAAAACCCATTCTGGATAAAAAAAAAATCCGTAATATAAAATTTCGTTCTGAAAAAAAAAATCCAGAACACATATTTTGGAAAAAAAATTTACGGACAGTTTCATCTTTTCCACTGGAATCGGGTGTAGTGATATGGTGCAGGAAGCAATTGCCTTTCTATTGTATGTTTCTATCCAAAAACAATTGGCAGTTTCTTCTTGCATCCTTACATTTTTCTTCCTACACCCCCATAATTTTTTAAATTCCAAAACTGACCTTCACCTTTTAATTGAAATCGGGATCTGAGAGCGTGCTACGGATTCATCAATCCAAAAGTGAATCATGTTTTTTTTTCTGGATGAAGGATGTTCCGGAAGCAAAGTTTGCATAAATTGTTGATTTTCGAATTGTTGAATCCAGAAGCCTAGTTTCTATTACGGATTGGTGGATCCGGAATGATTTTTTTCAATTATGAATTTCTGAATCCAGAATGCATATTTTGAATTACAGATTGGTGGATCCGAAACTGTTTTTTTAATTATGAATGTTCTGCATTTTTTTATTTTGGATTAACACTGTCATTCATGTACTACCGGAAACACCAATCCGAGAGGTTACTGAACGCATCAATCCAAATATTTACCAGATTTCATAATCCGGAATGAAAAAAAATGTACAGTTTTTATATAGGGATGGTTTTGTCTTTGCACAACATTATGGGGGTACAGGAAGATAAATGTAGGGGTGCAGGAAGAAGTTACCAAAACAATTTGTTCAGTGTATTAGCTCAAGCCCAAGTCTAACAATAAAACTTAGAGAATTTCTGTATGCACCCCAAAAACATCACCATCTTGAATCTGTGTATTAACTCCCATCCACAGATTGGGCCCACATTAAAGATAAAAGCTGGCCCAATATCATGAGACTCAAGCTAAACAGTTTTCTAATTTCTACTGTTACATCTGCCACCCTTGTCAGAAGTTTCTAGTTAACTATTCAATAAAAAAGTTGATCAACATCTCTGTATAACTCAAATACTTCAACATGCCCATCCATATTAGAACTCATACATACATATATCAAGTATTCATATTAGAATTTATGCAAAGGACCAAATACACTCTTTTGACCTTATCCCTGTGACAAATCCCAAGCAACTGCAAAGCAGAGGATCTGATGCGCAATTCATATTCATTACCAATGTATAACAGAAATCACTAGAGTCACCACGAGTTATCATGTTGGAATTGTTACCATGAAGAAAAAAATGACATGAAAAGGCCTTAGACATGATTTTAAATGTTCCAGGTAGTCTTTCTAAAACAATCTCATCTCTTCTAGTTAATTTAGTCTTATTCTGTCTACTTTGATAGAACTCAATCTATAAAGTCAGTTATATTAGTAATTTTATATAATATAATAGTAAATGAACATTAATGTTACTTGGTGAATACCTTGAAGTGAAAGCAGGAGGATTGAAGTGAAAGAATGTGTGACAAGAGAAAAGTGTAAAAAAAAGTGATTATATTAGGGTTGTGGTACATTACAATATTTATTGATAGATAGAAGCTCGTGCGTGAGACTATATATTATGGGTAGCCCGATAGCGGGTGGCACGATATGTCCAACACAAACACTCACTAGGATAGGCTCGAAATGACTCTGATACCATATTACGAAAGAGTGGACTTTAAACCTAACTCAACCCCCATAAAACCGGCTCATGAGGATGAGGGTTGCACCCACTTATATAGAATGAAAGGCTTTCATCTCTATTCGATGTGGGATCTCCAACAAAATTTGTGGATAATGTAATGGTTCTCAAGATATTTTGAATTTTTTTAAATATATAAAATGTAAGATTATAAATTTATTATTATTTTTATAAAAAATTAAATAATAAAATATGAGATTTTTGTTTTTTTAATTTGAGTTAATTAAAATTATATAAATTATTTTTAATACTATAGAATAATTATTTTAAAAACAAATACTATGTACTTGACAAAAATTACATGTAAAATTATGAATATATTTAAAATTTGTAAAAAATACTGGTTACTTGACATAAATAATTTAAATATTTATAAAATTTAAAAGGTATTATTATATTTATAATAATAATATAATTTGTTTATTATAAACAAGTAGTTATGTTTGTGTTATATTAAAATTTTATTTTATTATTAGTTTTATTAATTATTATTATTTTATTTTATTAATAATATTATTAAATATTTGTGTCAGAAAAATAATATTTGTATTTATATGATTTTAATATTATTTTAGATTATTTTATTTGTATTATATTATATATATGTATATAATAATATTAATATTAATGATAATTATGACTATTATTATGAAAAGTTAATATAATTTTAAAGCTAACTGATCATGCATGGACTATAACTTTATTCAAATTGATTTTTAACTTTTCAATACTCTTTAGTAGACTTTGACTCCTATATAAGTGCATGAAATTGATTATCAACTTTCAATACTCTTTAATTGATTTTGACTTCTACATAATATGCATGTGAATCGATTTTCAATTTGAAATACTTCTGAATCGATTCTTGCTTCTACATAACATGCGTGAGAATCGATTTTCAACTGAAAAATATTGACTTAATCTCATTATGTGACTTTGTCCTTCTTCCTCTTTTCATCAGAGAGGAAGCAAAAACTTATTTGCTTACTCTTCTGTCTTCAAGCTTGCCCGCAAAACCTCTGATCCAATTATGCATTAATCAACTTTCTTCCTTCCACGTGAATAAGAGATCACCATAAACAAACACAATATTATATATTATTCAGAATTTAGTTTAATAGTTATTTAAGTAAGATGATTGTTAACTTTATATACATACTAGTAGAAACACAGACGTTATCGCGCGCCTGTGTATCCGTATTTTTTATTTTTATCATTTACATATATAAATTATAAATTTATACTGACAATATAAGTATGTTAATAATTAAATTGTTTCTTTCATTTTTAATATTCAACATTTAACGGAGTTAATTTTTTAAATAAGTGATCAATACTTTGTTAGTTACCTAAGCAAAAAATAAAATATTATTTAAAAAAATCTCATAATTATAAAAACTTTCAAAACTGATAAATTATTTTGAGTAAAAAAAACAAGATTAAATGTTGTTTTTATTCCTTAATATTTTATATTTTGACATTCTGATGTGTAAGTACATTTAAGTTTAAATATTGACCATTTTTTTTCCTTTACATAAAAGAGCCACAAAGGAAAAAAAAATAAAAATAAACACATATTGTTTTTATATTCTTTTTTGTGCTTCCTCCTCTACATCTTCTTTACCCTAACTTAAATTCCTCTCGAAATCATTGCAAAGTTAAAAATAAAACGGTTAGGTATAAAAAGTTTAAAAAATATTCAAATAGGTATAAATCATATCATATGTGAAAGTTTTTATTTAAAAAGATGATTGTTGGGTAATGTGTAAAAGAATAATGATATAGTTGTTGAGTTAGTTATTAGAAACTTGGATATGGAGCCTAAATATTTGGTTAATACCACTCCTTAATCCCTCTATATTTCTCCACTATTCTAATAATCAATTATACTGTTAATTAACCAAAATAAATCACTCACAATATATTGTTACATTTATCTTTTTATACCATTAGGTAAATTCCTACACATTTGCCTGTGATATACAGAAAAAAAAAAATCAAACAGTTTCACACACAAACGAACTTTCCTTTCAACCGGAAAGTGAATGCCCTTTAGCTTTCCCTTTTCATGCATCTGCATCATTCATCTTTTATCTTGTTTTCAATGCAAATATATGTACATTCATAGTATTCAATTCTCACCTTACCAAAGAGAGATAACCTCACCACTCTCAATCCCTACATAGCATGCACCTCCAAGACCACCACACACGTTGGACTAATACAATGATTTTAAAATAAATAAATACTACAAAATTTGAATCAATATACTAGATTTTTGCGTTGTTGTATTGAACTTTTGATTTTGGGAGGGGTAACATATAGTTTTGTGATATCAATCATCGTCTTCAATAATATTTTTCCTATTCAAATTCATTGTTTATATTAATCTTTTTTAGTTTTATATTAGTAATAACAGATCAAAATTAGTAATTTACCAGTCTTGAGAATAAAACCGATGACGTAATTGTTTTAATATAATTATGTTTATTTTATTATAAATTTAAATTTATTTAATATATTTTTTACTGTAATTAAATAAAAGAGATAAAAACTATATTCATAACATTTTTATTGTGTTCTTTTACATATCGCATGATAAAAATAAACTTATTATTGTAAATTTACCATATATTGCATAATATTTATAAATTTAATTATTATATTGACTATGTTTTATATATATATATATATAATTATATATATTAAAATTATATAAGTGTGTGAATATACATAGACGTGAGAGCTGTAAGGAACGGTAAGAAATATTTTTTATATATATCAAAATTATATGGCTAATTATTTTTTCTTTATTATTATTTTTTTATGTGAAGAAAAGAGATGGTATCCGAGTTTAAAATGTAAATCACTAAACTAAATATATAAAAATATTAATTGTAATAAAAAGAAGTAAACCCATTAATTAATTGTAATAATGGTTTAGGGCTTACGGTTACCTAAACAACTTTTTTTTAAATTTAATATTATTTAATAATTTAAATTTAAATATTTATAAAATAATAAAATAATAAAACAATTAAAATAAATATTAATATAAAGATAAAATAAATAAAAAAATTGTACACCAAAGTTATAATAAAAAATCTTTTATCTATAAAAAATCTTTTATATATAGTTATAGATACAGTTCATTATTTATTTTGTCTCTCGCTCTGTTCTTTCCAACTTCCCTAAACCCTAATTTTCGAAATCCCCCAATTTCTAGTTTTGGAATTCAAGAATGGAGCAGAACCGGGGCAGCAAGATGTGCAACCTGTTCGTGAAGCACTTGGACGGGAAAACCCTAACCCTCTTATTCCCCTCTCCGATCATCTACGCGAGTTCCATCAAGGATCGCCTCTTCGAACTCACCGGAATTCCCGTGCAGCACCAGCGCCTCGTCACCGGCTTTCGCCACCTCAACGATGAAAATTCGGCGATCCAATGCTCCCCGGAGGATGGCAACATGTTCCCGTCGGTGCGGCTGCTGCTGCGTCTCAAAGGCGGAAAAGGAGGCTTCGGGTCTCTTCTTCGCGGCGCCGCGACGAAGGCAGGGCAGAAGAAGACCAACAATTTCGACGCGTGTCGGGACATGAGTGGCCGGAGGCTGAGGCACGTCAACGCCGAAAAGAGGTTGGAGGAGTGGAAGGCCGGAGAAAACGAGAGAAAATTCGAGAAGGTGGCGGAGGACTTTCTCAAGAAGCAAATGAAGAAGGGTAAGGGTAAGGGAAAGGCTGACGGTGATAGTGAAGCTCACAAATACGTGGAGAAATATCGGGCGGAATCTGAACGTTGTGTTGCGGATGTTGCTTTGTCCGTTAAGGAGGCTCTTACTGCCAAACGCAAGAGCCCTTCACAACCCCCCCGTGATGCCAAGAAGTTGAAGATATGGTAGGTTGATTCACTCGTGTTGTGTGTTGTTGTTTGTTACTTTATTGTTATGTGGTTCCGTTTGATGATTGTTTGGACTTTGTGGGTTATTGATATTGGTATTTGTGTTTTGCAGGATGGGGAAGAGGAAATTGAATGAAAGTGATAGCGATTATAGTGACGATTCCGATGTTGAGGGGGAAATGGAGAAATCTGATTTGTTGAATGACCAGAATGAGTCTGAGTCAACTAAGGCTGAGGGAAGTCTGGGTTCAGTAACTGGTGGAGGAGGCGCCTCTGGTTCTGGCTCTTGTGAGAGTGGGTCCGAGGAAGAAAAGGAAACTGTTGCACAAGTAAATGTCGGATCTGTTGGGTTGCTGACTGATGAAAGTATTCAGGTCATGGACGAGCCTGTGATAAGCAATGAGACTACTGCAATGCCAAATGAGTCGGTGGCTGTTGGACTCAATGCGGAAGAAGATGGAAATCAGGATTGCCATGGAGGTGTGTCTGATAAGTTTGATGGTGCTCTGAATCAGGCCTCAAATATTACAGGCTCTGAAACTGTGGCCACTGGCAAATCTAATAATGATATGGAAATTGATGGATCACTTGAGCATAAAGCAGCAGTCAATGAAGAGAGCTCGCCAAGCACTAGTGAACCTGCAATGGATGAGCCCCTTAATTTTGATGCCTTTAACTCCTCTGCCGATCTTGAGGTGTGTTTTCAGTAGCATCCTGCACTTGTGTGGTACCCTTTGCTATTTTTTAACTATATGCTGCTTCTTTAGTATGTCGAAGTAGATTGAATTTAGTTGCTAGGGTGAAATCCATGATTCTAGTATAGAGTGCAATAGGGGTTATCTAAAAGTTAGGGCCTGTCATTGAACCAGTGAATGACAACAATAGTCCAAGGTTTATTGGTTCTATTGTAATGGCATCGATATTAATAAAATAATAATATTAAATTATATGTTTTATAAGATAAAACATTAATGATAAATTGTTTAAACAATTTATTTCTTTGTCCTTATTAAATATGCATTCTTATTTTAACTTAAAAATGGTTTAAACTTGAATAGAAATATGTCATTATGTTTAGGCTTAGCTAGAACCTTAGTCCTATCAATATAGTACAAAGTAAGAAAGAAGCATTTTAAAGAGGGACTTCAAATGGAAGTCTGTTTTAGGTGTTATGGTTTGTTGCGGAGCCAATAAAAATTCCTTTGATACTAGGTCGACTGGTTAGTTATAAGATTAGAGGACCCTCTGACTTGTACATTGTTGTAATCAAAGCATCATGTGCTATAAGAGAAGGTGGTATAAATAAAGCCTCCGAAACCCCCTTTTTTATTGTTAAATTGTTGGATATATCATCAGTTTTGAAAAGTAAGCAAAACTAAATGGTTCAATTTGGGTGGAATCACATCACTATTAAATTTACTGTAATCTGTTCAGTTGTTACCATGGTTTAGTTTTTTTAATAACTCTAATAGTTGAAGGTGGTTTAAGTAATGTGAATTATAATAGTTATATTGGACTCTCGTGACTGCAATTTGTTGAGGGGATAATTCCAACTTTTGAAACCACTAAGCTAAAGCTAGTAACTAATTCTAAGGCTACATGTAGTGTGTATATCCATAAAAGTATAATCTATTTGCTACGTGTTGGATTTTTCTTGCTTGGGTAAAGCATAAATAATTATATACTAAGGGTGGGCAAAAAATCCAAATTACAAAATCCAATCCATAATAATCTAAATCCATATTAGTTTTAATCCATTTAAATGGATTTATCTTAAATCCAAATCCATATTTTTGGATTTTAAATCCAATCCATTTAATTGGATATGGATTAAATATGGATTGGATACATTTTTGGGTTATCCAAATTGCATTTTGGGTTGGGTTTTGACTTGGCCCGATCCAAGTTGAGCCAAGACAATCCGGGTTGATGTCGAGCAGAGCAGGCCCAAACCGATGTTGAGTCGTTCGGGCCCGGCCTAGTCGTTGTCGAGTGTCCGGGCCCGGGCCGATGTCGAGTCGTCCAGGTCGAGATCGATTTCGAGCTGAGCGGGGCATGGCCAATATTGAGTCGAGCGGGCCCGGGTTGGTGTCGATTCGAGTAGGCCCGAGCTGATGTCGATTCGAGCGAGCCCGGGTCGGTGTCGAGTTGAGCGGGCTCGGGCTGTTGTCACGGACCTAGACTGATGTTGAGCCGAGCGGGCACAAGCTAATGTCGAGTCGTATAGGCTCGGACCGATGTCGAGTCTTTCGGGCCCAGGTCGATGTAAAGTCATACGTGCCTGGGTCGATGTCGAGTCATACGGGCCCGGGCCGATGTCAGGTTGTACGGGTCCGGATCGATGTGGAGTCGTACGGGCACAGACCTATGTCGACTCGTACGAGCTTGGGTCGATGTCGAGTCGTACGGGCCTGGGTCGATGTCGAGTCGTACATGCCCGCACTGATGTTGAGTTGTACGGGTTCGGGCCGATCTCGAGTCGTACGAGCCCGGGCCGATCTCGAGGCGTACTGGCCTGGGATGATCTCGAGTCGTACGGGTCCAGGCCGATGTTGAGTCGTACAGGTTCGGGCCGATCTCAGGTCGTACGGGTCCGGGCCGATCTCGAGTCGTACGGGCTCGGGTCGACCTCAAGTCGTACGGGTTCGGGCCGATCTCGAGTCGTACGGGCTCAGGCCGACCTCAAGTCGTACGGGTTCGGGCCGATCTCGAGGCGTACAGGCCCGAGCCGATCTAGAGTCGTACGGGGCCGGGCCGATCTCTTGGCGTAAGGAGTCGTACGGGCCCGGGTCGATGTCGAGTCATACGGACTGGGGCCGATGTCAAGTCGTACAGGCCTGGACTGATGTCTTGCCGTCTGGGCTCGGGCTGATGTCGAGCCGAGAGGTCCCGATCGATGTCGTGTCGTTCGGGCTTGGGCCAATGTCGAGTCGTCCGGGCCTGAGCTGATGTCGAGTTGTCCAGGCCCGAGTCATGTCGAGTCGTTCGGGCTCAGGTCAATCTTGGGTCGTCTGGGCCCAGGCTGATGTTGATTCGTTCGAGACCAAGCCGATGTCGAGTCGTTCGGGTTCAGGATGTCGGGTGGATCGGGTCCGTGTCGATGTTGAACTAAGTTGGTCCGCGTACAAGTTGAGTCGGATTAGGCCCAGTTCGAGCCAGGTTAGTTTGTGTCCATATCAAAGTGAATTTAATGTATTTGACTAAGAGGATTTAATATAATTAAGAAAGAATATTTAATCTAGATTTAATCCACTTTAAATGGATTTAAGAAAAATCCAAATAAATTTGATCTAGTTAAAATGGATATGGATTTTGAATCCAATCCATTTATTTGGATTTGGATTTAGATTGGATTTTGTCCATGACCAACCCTATACCTTTTATAATTTAGCAATGTTCTTCATTCTTGTGGACTGTAATTTTATATTTGTGGGAAAATCGGAAAAATGTATGTTTGGTTTGATATTGGATCTAGTCAATCGTGATCCACATTCAAGATGAAGCTGCTTTCAGTAGTTTCGATTTTTCACATCTGAAATGTGGATCCGAGGCTCTAAACATAAAATCTAGTACGCATGTAGTAATGGCCCCTTGAGAACCCCGTACACCTCCACCAATTAGGGCATTGATCATGGACTGTTTATTAGCCTCTGAAGTTTAATGCCTATTCCGTATGTTCTTGACAGGTTATTGGCTTGGAAAGGTTGAAGTCTGAACTGCAGTCACGTGGGTTAAAATGTGGAGGTACTTTGCAGGAGCGGGCTGCCAGGCTTTTTCTTTTAAAATCAACTCCTCTGGATAAACTTCCAAAGAAGCTGCTTGCTAAGAAGTAAAGAGTGTTTTCAGATGCCAGTTCGTTCTCTGTACAGTATTTCGTAACTATCTGCACCTTTTACTTAGGTGTCAATTGTATCCTTTGACTTGGGGAACTGACCGATGCATGCCTTTTTCTGTTCGTTTATGTAGTAATAATACCTTTACCAGCAGCTAAAGGAAGCTGAACACTGTATAATCCAAGAATTATGCATTATGCATTATGAACAATTCCAATTTTTTTTTTTTCTTTAATGTTATCAGAAAGTATTATCAACAATGGTTGAATATTATTTTCCTATTTATTCAATAATTGTTACAATCCATTCTATAATAAGTTCAGAACCGCTCAACATTCAAGTCTTCCAAATATTGATATCCATGCAACTACTATCAATCTAGGATCTCTATCATCTCTGAAAGTCAAATCATGTACAAATGGGTTACATTGTGTAATGACAACGGGGAAATATAACTCAGGACTCCTAGACATATGAAAAATTAGAATACCAAATGTCATTTTTTTGTTAAGTCAGCACACTCAGCATATTGAGCAGTTGTTAAATTCCAATAGATGGTTCCCATAATCATGTATTCTTACAATAAATTAAAATATTCAATAGTTTGAATGGTTTAAATACTTAATTAATTTAATCAATTATTTTTTTTTTATCAATCAGCCTTCCTCAAATTTTTTCACATGAACAGAAGTCACCCAAATCCAATGACATTGTAAGAAACATGGATACATTGAAGCCTCGTCAAATTACAGGTCCATGATCATGTGATCATGAAATAGAGTGTATAGGTTAGTTTTGGTTGGATTTTCTACTAGTGCTCGTCTCTTTAAAATTAAAATGACCTCTAATAATTATTTACCAGTAATAAAAGGTTTGCACAATCACAATGTGTCAGTGTCCAAATTTTTGTGAGAGTTTTAGTGCAAGAAAGAATTATGAGGTGAGACAAATATACATGGGATTTTGGTAGGAACTTTTGTTTTCTGCAACGAATCAATTCTAACCTGCAGCCATCAATTTCTAAGATTTCAGAATTGCCTTTGCACGTGCATTCTGAAATTGAAAATCTGGAGCGGAAAAGGAAATCTAGAATAGGTTGTTTTTGTGTTTCAGAAATAAAATTTCATAAAAAAATTGAAAAATCAAAATCTTGTTTTGAAAAGAAAAATTTGGAATACAAATAATATATTCCAGGATAATTATTATGGAAAGCTATTTTGGAGAGCCTAATCTAGAAAGGTGTCAGAGAAAACTCAAATATGAAATTTTATTCTAAAATACTAAATTCAGAATATATATTATGATCTGTATCCCTACTTTTATTTAAAAACTAAAGAAGGTATTTTTGTTATTTCACATTAGTGATAGGGTGTAGGAAGCAAAAGCCTTTGATAAGTGAGAGGGTGTAGAATACATGGAGTTGCAGAAAGAAGCAGCCTACGAGTTGAGCTGCGTCTAAATTTTTTCTTCACCTCCCTACCTTTTCTTACACCTTCACATTTTTTCTAGTTCCAACAATATTTTTTAATTGAAGAATAAATTGAAATTAATAAAACGTTTAATTTACATTATTTTTATAAATATATATATATATATATATATATAATTGACTAAAAATTCAAAATATATTAAATAAAGTTTCTTAAAAAAAGATGAAGTTAGTCAAATGTTCCGTTTAATTGATTTCTTTTTATTTTAGAAAATATGTTTAATTTCATTTATTTTAAAATACTAAAAAAATATTAATTTATTTAAACTAGTTTATGTGATAAACATATAATTTAACAATATTTTTTTTTTAATAATGAAAAAACCGAATAAAAATATTTATAAAAATATATTTATTATTAATTTGACAAGCATCATTTTATTTTTTAAGGATTTTGGGTTTAGAGTTTCTCTTATGGAATTTCACCATATTCTCATTTTGAAGATCACATGTTATACTCGTACATGTATATATTGAAAAAAACTTAGATATAAAAAAATTATCATAATTTGTTGGAAATTGCACATCGACTATAGATAAGGATATTTCATTGTGAGTGCAAACCTCAATCCTATGAACCAATTTTATGGGATTGAGTCAGATTTAAGTCCACTTCTGAACATAATTTGTTTTATTTGTTTTAGTGTTTTCTAAGATACACATTTTTGTTCTTCTATTTTTCAATTGTCTTAAAGAAAAAATATTTTCAAAACTTGTTCACTACTATTTATAAGATGATTTAATAAATATTATATTTTTTTTATCAAATTTATCTTATTTTTAAGAATAAATAATGAAAAATTCCAAAAAAATAAATTTTTATAAGAAATTTATAAAGTTTTTCAGTGATATGTAAATTTGGATTTTGGTTTTCTTTGACGACTTCCTTCAAGATGCATCTTTTTCATGTTTTATTCTCCCTACCTTTCTCTTCTCTGTTTTCTGTTTTCCTTCATTTTCAGATTCAAACGCTTTCTCTCTGCCATTGTCGTGAGCTACAGTTCCCGATCAACAGATGTGGAGATTCCAAGAGTGTAAATTTTTTACGCTGAACATTTATCACCTATATGATTATATATTCGAAGTAATTTTTTGGATACTGAACCTTAGTATTGATAACCTTGGGTTGGATATTGTTGTTTCTTCGTTATCCAATTATTATTACAACATAACAAGCTCACAACCGTTTAACATTAACTTATCCAAACAATGGAACGTATCACTAAACTAAGCCTCTGAAGTGTGATTATCAAGCAATGAGAGCAGCTGAATTTCGGTCTCAGATTTGTGCTTAAACCTAAAACCAATCAGTGGTCAGTGGATAGAACAGTAGAGGAGGGATGGGAAGGAGAGTTGCGGCAAAGAGGGCATGTACTGTTCATGCGAAGCCATTCATCGATGCAGTCAGCATGGAAGCAATGTGAACATTCAGGAATGCATCTTATTGTGTCTTTGGCTTTATACTCTGAGAGGCATATGGTGCAACATCCCTCATTAGGTCCTGGCACTCTTCTGCTCTCCCCCAATTCCAGTTTCTGATACGACTCGATTGTAGACTCATCCAAGCCCATCCTAACAATGGCAGGTTGAGGTGACATGCCAGTTGGTGTAGAACTCTGTGCTGCACCAATTCTGGCTGTGCTGCTTCTTCTGTACATGAAGGAGGCGTAGCATGCCATTCCAATGGCGCATATGATAGCTGGTCCAACAGTGGATAATGTGATGATTCCAAAAACTCGAAGACCATGCTGTGGACGCTCTGAAAATTCAAAATTCCACTTTGCCATATGAAAATCTTATCAACCTCACGTCTTAATAATGCTTTATTTATAAAGAACTTTTTGGTTTTAAAAAGACAACTTTGTATTTTTCCAATTCAAGTCAGTTTTAGAATCCAGAGCATTTTAAATTTCGTGTTTCTTTAATACGATCTGATTGATTTTTTTTATCAGACTTATCTTTCAAGTTTATAACTGTGATTATAATCTACTAGTATAAAATACATGTGCCTAGCACATGTATATATGTATATCCACTTTTTTTTTCTTATGATAACAATAAATAAATAAATAATTCTTATAAATCACTGTGTAATTTTTGAAGGGTCAATGTAAATCTGATTTCATGCGATAGAGAAAACCCTGAGCCATGTGCATTAGAATATGATGGACGACTTTCAATTTGCAAAAGCCACGACATCAGTATTATTTTAAATCATTTTTGCCATTAATTAAGTCTCAACTAGCAAACCAACTATTAAAGTCAAAGGGTGTATAAAAAAAAAACTTTAACTTTTCTAGCAATCTATCGTACTAAGAATAGGAAGCAAGCTTATGGCCCACCTAAAAATGACAGCTCCATTGAGAACACGAACAAATCAGTAGCTCCTTTTGTTTGTTTTAGTACTTTAAACAGTTTCCATTATCAAGTTTATAACTAATTGTGGAAAACACAGCAGATTGAAAATCAAACAACATATTACTCTCTCCATTTTGATTTATCCGAATAGTTAATTCTCCTACTTTTATAACTTACAATGCACAGATGATTGATTGAATTTGAACAATAATTGTATAGAATAATATATTGTCATCACTGTATTGAGTAAAATTAAATTTAAAAAATTATAAAAAAAAAACTCAAATGATAAATAAAGTGAAATTGAAGGAGTATATTTACCCGTTTGGTAATCAGAGAAACAACGAACTTGATCACTGTTTATGCTCTCAAATCCGCACATAGCTTCTTGTGATTCACAGTATCTACAGTCAGGTGCATGCCATGCTAATAGAAGATCTCCACTAAGGAGTTCATCTCTGAAAGTTTCCTGATTTGGTCCCAGGACTGGAAATGAGAGTTTCTTCAGAACATGGCAAGACTGGAGCAATGAATTGGTGAAGTTGACAGAAGGAATAGCAGACACAAAAGATGTTGAATTGCTGAGACAGTCAATGGGAATGAACTGTGACCCCGTGTGCCGTGTTGGGCAGCTTAAGAGGGTGTAGTTGCGGAGTGAAGAGGCAACAATGAAGGGAGAACCTGAAAGGTTGAGACTTAGAAGACGTTTTGGAAGGCAATCATCTGGGTCATACACTTGCATCTGTTGTCTGAGGTAGTTAATGTTGCGGACAAAGAACTTTCCCGTGTAAGGAAGTGTTATAACTGTTTTGCTATCATTGGAACAAGTTAGTTTGAAACCAGGATACCCGCAATATGGATGTTGCTGACCTTGTATTTGGAAGGGAAAACGAATAAGGATGTTGTTGTCGCTGCACCAAGAATAATATTGGCAATCAGATGAGGCATATGCGACAGCAAAGAGTATGAAGAAGTGGAACAGGAGCTTCAAGAACATCATTGGTTTGCAGGAGAACAAATCTGGTGTGGGAAGGAAGCAAGAAGTGGCTTGTAGAAACAAGAATCTGAATTTTGGAGCCACCTATATATCCAATTGAAAAACCAAGGCCTGAAAGTCAAATGATATTTTATGTGGTGTATTTAGTGTAACAAAGATGTGGAATTATGAGTGACGCAAGGCAATTCGCCATATGCAGAATGAATTCAATAAATATTGGTGTTTTGTCATGTCAGTGCTCAGCATATTAACTAGGCAATAGTAAAAAAGCCTTAAATGACCATTGAAATATTCTTCATGAGCTTGTATTAGTTTAATGCAAGGCTAGCATATACTACGCAGATAATCCTGTTTCGATGCTATTGATCATAAATTTGGAGGGGGAATGTTTAGTTTGTCTTGCTGCATGATGTCACAGTGCTGCAACCATGATGGCTGGCCCTAATTTATTGAAAAATGCCAATTAATTTAACTGCGAAAAATTAAGAGACTGCTACATATTTTTAATAGATTATATATATTTTTTCAAAAACTCTAATTAAATTCAGTTATTGGAAAATATAGTCACATTAGTGATTAAAAAATTGGTAACTATGACCATATGATTTAATGATCTAAATAGTGATTATAATTTTAGTCACAAAAATTGGTCATCTAATCTATCACAAAATCGATTTCAAAAACTTAAAAATGGGTCATATTTAATATAATAATAATAATAATAATATTAATAAATAATACTAATAATAATAACTATAATAAAAGTAATAATAATAATATTAATATTAAAAAATATAATGATAATGTTAATATTAATAATATTAATAAATATCAACATTAATAATATTAATAAATATAATGATCGTAATATTAACATTAATAATATTAATAAATATAATAAAAATAATAATAATATCAATAATATTATTAATAATAATTAAAATAATAATTTTAATTTTAATAATAACATTATTAATGATACTATTACTAATATTAATAATAATATTATTATTATAAATAATAATAAAAATAATATTATTGTTGTAAATAATAATAATAGTAATAATAATAATAATAATAATAATAATAATAGTAATGATAAGAATTAATTCTAAACTAGCAAATAAAAAAAAAACTTTCCGAGGAACATTATGCAACTTATTGCATGCGATAACATTTTCTCATTTGATAAAAAAAGATGTTTATGAAGAAAATTGAATCTTGAAGAAATCTTGAATCTTTCTTTGAAAAAATATGTAATTTTTTTTTCTCTTATTTTAAATTAAAAAGGAATTAATCATAAAACAAATAATTTAATAAAAAAATATGTAAATCAATTATTTCTTAGTCATAATTAATTATTTATTTATAATGGAATTTTTGCGAGTCGATGTATTTTCTCAGATTTGAGCACTTAAAAGATTTACAATAATCAATTATATTATTCTTTAATCGATTAAAAGGTTATTGATTAATTTTCAAAAAGTATTTAAAAAAAATCATTAATGTTGACAAATCAAGTAACCATACCAAACTTATACAACCTAGTTAGAATGTCTATTATGATGGATGTATATTAACAAAGTTCAAGTTTAGAAGAGATAACATGTCGATGAAGGTTCCAATGACAGTGTTGGTTTTTATATAGTTTAAAACAATTGTGAAATATTATGTTTTTTTCATGTGGGAATGATTGTGGGTCGTTCATTAGTTATAAAAGTTTTAGTTTATGGATCTTATATTCATTTTATGCCTTAAGAAAATTTAAACCAACAAAATATATATATATATATGGAATAAAACTGTATAAATTGTACCTGAGTGGAGAGATGGGGCCCAGGCACGGTCGGTTGATGTAGTATAGTTGCTGACGTGTCGGTCTTCTTCTCTTTTGGTCGGTCGCTCCTTCTTGGTGTCTCCTTCGGTCGGGCAGGGGAGGGTACCTCCGAAGGCACTCCGACGCTCAAGTAAGTATGAGATTCTAAGTGTGTTTTAGTAAGTGAATAAAAAACGTACCTTTCTCTGGCTTGAGCACATATTTATAGGATTGCCTAATGGGCTTTCTATCCCTTGGGCTCAGGGTGGTTGTGGATAGGTCTTGCCAATCGTGCTCCGGAATGCCCGGGGAACATATCTTCTTTAAACGCGTATTCCTTATTCTTCGGAGGTGTATCTTAACCACTTTAGCTTTGTCACACATGCCTCACATTTATTATGGGTTCGGTCGGTCGGCCACGTTCGTCCGGTGCCTACCGATACACTTGCCCCCCAGGCTCGAGGTGAATAAATGCCGAAGAGTCGTAATGATTGTTGTGCCTTTCGAGGTGTCAGGCATTAAATGTAACGGAATGACGGGACGTTCGCTTTTTGTCGAAGACGGCGGAGATGGATCCGGCGGTGTGGATTAAATGACGTTTCGACTTCCGGCTGATATGGGTCGTAGGATGAGCGGGAATCCAACGGATGAGGGTGAGAGGGAAATGCTATAAATAGCATCCCCAGTTGTAGGGAGACCACGTTTCCTTGAGTTCGGCATCCGAGTTGCTTTGATTGCTGAGTCCACTTTGCGAGTTGTTGCGCTGTACGAAACATAGTTGCCGACCGAGGTGTATATTTGTGAACGAAAGGTTAGTTATGTCTCAACTTTCTTCAAATAGAGCAAGTAGTAGGGAGTCGAGTGAGAGTGGGGAGTCATCGTCCGGAAGTGACGAAAGTACGAGTGGGTCCGTGGATCCGAGTTATGAGTGGGTAGATATTAGCGTTAGGAATATACCCACTGTTTTTAAGACACCGGACGACCTGGATAAAGTGATAGCTAGGGCCCCTGTCGTGCGGTCGGGTTTACCTTCAGATATTCTTATTGCCGAAATATGTGGGTATACCGACCGTGTCTGTCATGGAAGGGAGAACGCTCCGGTAGATTTCTTTTATGTTTATAGTACGTTATTCGCTGATTTGAAAGTGACGTTGCCGTTCGATGAGTTCACGATGGATGTGCTACGGTTTCTGAACCTAGCTCCAACCCAACTTCATCCGAACTTATGGGCGTGCATGCAGGCCTTCCGAATGGTGTGTCAACTTTTTGACTTGACGCCCAGAGCGGAAGTGTTTTTATTTTATTATAACACACATTCGTCCAACCCGGTAAGTTGGGTGTCGTTGACCAGCCGTCCGGGGTGTGTACGTTTTGCGGCTTTCACCACGTCCTACAAGAACTTCAAGGAGCGATATTTCAAGATATTTGTGGAGCCGGACGGACGAGAGTATTTTTATAATAATGATGTTACCAAGTTTCCGTTCCATTGGACCTAGAATCCGACTGTGCTTAACACGAGTTCCCGTATGGCCCTGTCGGCTTTGGATAAGGCTGTTATGGTGGTGTTTGACCAACTCCCTCACAAGTTACCTACGAGGGAGATAATTTCGTTATATGCGTCGTCCGATCCCTGGGCGGATTTTATTGGTATGTGATTGTAAATTTGGTTTGGTTGAATAACTTCATTAATGGTGGTTAATTCCTGTGTGTTTTGCAGAAATCATGAGTCGGGCGAACGCTTCTTTGCATGAGTATATGAACAAGCTGCGCCAGAGTAGGGATTGTCAGTCGGCCTCTGTCGACACGGCCGGGGTGTTGGCGGCAGTTCCGTCTACAACGTTTCCTGCGGCGAGGGCCTCGGCTGCTGCGAAGAAAAGGGGTCGGCCTCCGAAGGGAAATCAGGACGGTCGAGCTGGGCCATCCCGAACAACCTCTGAGCCAACGCTGTTGGCAGTCGGCATGGACATAGCTGCCCACCTGCAGGCGGAGCTGATCGCCGAAGAGAATGAAATTTTTGCCACCATCCCTACAACTAAACTGATGGTGGAAACATTAGAGTTACAAAGCCGGGCGCTTATGGCAAGCCGGACGGTGGTTGAAGAGCTCGAGAGAGTGACGACCGTTACCATACCCCGGTTAAAGAAAGATGTGACCGAGGCTACTCAAGCCACTAAGATGTCGACCGAGAAGGCCGAGAGGTTGAAGGTCCAGTTGGAGGAGAAGCAGACAGCCTTAAAAGCGCAAGAGGAACTCACGAAGAGCCTTGAGGCGCAACTGAAAGGAGGAGTCGACCGGGAGGAGGCTTTAAAAGCGGAAGTGGCCAAGTGTCACGACTTCATGCTTCGCATTAGCGAAGAATACTTCCGGTTGGGCATCCAACAAGTGGCTTGTCTGCACGGTACGCCACTGGAGGACGACCGCTATGACATTGAGAGAATGGTGGTCGAAGGAAAACTTGTGCCGACCAACCCTGGCGACATTAATGAGGAGGCTGAGGCGGAGACTCCGGGACCACAACCGGACGCCTCGTTCGAAGAATTAATGAATATTTCATAGATAATTGCTGGACCCGGCATGTGGGCATCGTACAATGGTTTTATTTTGAATTGCTGATTGACCGGATTGGTATTTTTGAACCTTGTAAGTAGATTTTATTAAGTTGGATGCCGGCCGAGGCGTAGTTGATTTCGTTAGCAATAATGCGAAAGTTAATCCTGATGCCGAACGAGGCATAAATAATTGCGATTTTGTTAAAGTAATAAGTTAATTCTGATGCCGCACAAGGCATAAATAATTTCTCATTGTTAAAGTAATAAGATAATTCTGGTGCCGAACGAGGCATAAATAATCCTGACTACGTTAAAGTAATGTTAATTCGGATGCCGAATGAGACATAAATAATCCTGATTACATTAAAGTTAATTCAGATGCCGAACGAGGCATAAATAATCCTGATTACGTGAAAGTAATAAGTTAATTCGGATGTCGAACGAGGCATAAATAATCCTGATTACGTTAATGTTAATTCGGATGCCGAACGAGGCATAAATAATCCTGATGACGTGAAAGTAATAAGTTAATTCGGATGCCGAACGAGGCATAAATAATCCTGATTACGTTAAAGTAATGTTAATTCGGATGCCAAACGAGGCATAAATAACCCTGATTACGTTAAAGTAATATGTTAATTCGGATGCTGAACGAGGCATAAATAATCCTGATTACATTAAAGTTAATTCAGATGCCGAACGAGGCATAAATAGTCTTTATTACTTTAAAGTAATAAGTTAATTCAGATGCCGAACGAGGCATAAATAATCCTTATTACTTTAAAGTAATAAGTTAATTCGGATGCCGAACGAGGCATAAATAACCCTTATTACTTTAAAGTAATAAGTTAATTCAGATGCCGAACGAGGCATAAATAACCCTGATTACGTTAGTAATGTTAATTCGGATGCCGAACGAGGCATAAATAACCCTGATTACGTTAGTAATGTTAATTCGGATGCCGAACGAGGCATAAATTGAGAGTAATAAAAGGAGTAGGAGACTGATTTTAATTTATAGTGCCTCGTTAAAACCTTCTCGGTCGTAAACCCTCCTTAGGGAAAAACCGACCGAGCGAGAAAAGAGTACACTTTTATTAAGTTCAACTGTAATAAAATTTGAGATGCGTGGCATTCCACGTTCTCGGTATGTCCTTCCCAGATAAATGTTCTAAGTAATAGGCTCCACCGGCTGCCGTATCTGCTATGCGGAATGGTTCTTCCCAATTGCTAGAGAACTTGCCTCCTTCCTTCCGGGCGCTGCTCCGCATTCGCCATACTAAGTCGCCTTTGTGGAACAATCTTGGTTTGACTTTGGAGTTGTATCGTCTGGCCGCCCGAATTTTGCATGCTTCCTCTCTAATTCTACACTTGTCCCGAAGTTCGTTGATGAGATCGAGGCCGACCGAGAGGCTTTCCTTGTTTATATCAAGATCAAGGGTTTATCGGCGGAGAGAGGGTTCTCCAATCTCGACGGGGATCATAGCTTCAGTGCCATACGTTAGGCTGTACGGCGTTTCTTGTGTAGTCGTCTGAGGAGTACAGCGATATGCCCATAAGACCTCTAAGAGTTCTTCGGTCCAGTTGCCCTTTGCTGGGCCGAGACGTTTCTTTAGTTCGTTCAAGATGACCTTGTTTGCAGCTTCTGCTTGTCCGTTTGTTTGTGGATGTTCGACTGAACTAGCGATGTGTTTGATGTGGAGCTTCTCGTAAAATTCAGCTAACGTCCGGTCGGTGAATTGCCGACTGTTATCGGTGATGATGATCTGTGGAAGCCCGAAGCGGCAAACGATATTTTTCCATACGAAATTTTGAACATTGCGGGCGGTGATTGCAGTCAGAGGCTCGGCTTCGATCCACTTGGTGAAGTAATCAATGCCGACTAGTAAGAATTTACACTGGCCTTTACCGGGGGCGAAAGGACCAATGATGTCCATACCCCATTGGACGAACGACCAAGGTGATAACATAAAATGGAGTTCCTCAAGTTTTTGATGGGACAAAGTGCCAAACTCTTGGCATTTAAGACATTTTTGGACGAAATTGGTGCAGTCACCTTGGACGGTCGGCCAGTAGTATCCGGCCTGGAATACTTTGGCAGCCATTGTTCGTGCGCCGGAGTGAGTTCCGCAAATTCCTTCGTGCAACTCTTGGACGACATAGGAAGCTTGGTCGGGTGTTAAACATTTAAGGAGTGGTTGGGTATAACCTCGACGATAAAGGTCGTCGCCAATTAAGACAAAACGGGCGGCCTGCAGCTTCATGGTTTTTTCGTCGAGAGGACTACATGTGCCGTCGAGTAAATATTGCTTGATTGGGGTAATCCAAGTAGATTCTGCGTCGGTTGTTAGGCATTCCTGTAGGTCGATGCTTGGGCGTGCAAGCGTAACATGGATGACCGACCTATGCATTCCTTTACACTTCGTGGTTGCTAACCGGGACAAGGCGTCCGCGCGAGTATTGTGATCGCGTCGAACGTGCTGCATAGAAATTTCAGAAAAGGTGCTCATCGATTGTTTGACTAAGTGATAGTATCGCTGTAAAAAGCTTTATCGGACTTCATATTCGTCATTAAGTTGACCGATGACTAGCCTGGAATCACTTTTACAAATTAACTTAGTGATTTCCAATTCTTGAGCGAGGCGTAGACCGACTAAAATGGCTTCATATTCGGCCTGATTGTTTGAAGTTTTGAAGTCGAATTTTAGGGCTTGCTCGATGACAATCTCGCCGGGGCCTTCCAAAACGACTCCAGCGCCGCACAACTTTTCATTGGAGGAGCCGTCCACGTATAGGATCCACGATGAGTGTTCAGTCTCGGCTGAGGAAGGAGTGAGTTCGGCTGCGAAATCAGCAAGAGCTTGCGATTTGATGGCCCCTCGTGGTTGGTACTGAATATGGAATTCGGATAGTTCTATCGTCCATCCGATCATTCGTCCGGCTAAATCTGGTTTAGTGAGAATCTTTACTATGGGGTAATTTGTCCGAACAATAATACGATGATTTTGAAAATACATCCGCATTCGTCGGGTGGTAATAACGAGAGCCATAGCTACTTTTTCGATCGTTTGGTATCGGATTTCGGCGCCATGGAGGGCGCGGCTGACGAAATAAACTGGCCGTTCATCAAAATTAATTTCTTGCACTAAGACTGAACTGACGGCTTCGTGTGAAAGGGCGAGGTAGACTATAATGGGCTCTCGGGCGTCCGGTTTCTGGATGACCGGCGGGGAAGATAGAAAAGTTTTCAATTGGAGGAAAATTTCTTCGCATTCGGTCGACCACTCAAAGCGGGATGCTTTTTTCAATAGTCGGACGATGGGTCTCGTTCGTTCGGCAAGTTTAGGAACAAATCTGGATAGAGCGGTGAGTCGGCCGATAAGTCTCTGAATTTCCTGAATGGAGTTGGGACTTCTCATTTCGGAGATAGCTTTACATTTCTCGGGGTTAGCTTCGATGCCTCTATGAGTTAGCATAAAACCTAAGAACTTCCCCCCCTCAACGCCGAACGCACACTTGTCAGGATTGAGTCGCATCTGGTGTTGGCGAAGGGCCTGAAAAACTTCTTTTAGGTCAGCAGTATGTTGTTTGCATGAGTCGGACTTGACGACAATGTCATCAACATAGACTTCAACATTCCTGCCGATCATGTCGTGGAATACATGGTCCATTAGTCTTTGATAAGTGGCCCCGGCATTTTTGAGTCCGAAGGGCATAACTTCATAGTAGAAATTATTAGAATCAGTCATGAAGGCTGTCTTCTTTCGGTCGGCCGGGTGCATTTGGATTTGATTATAACCTGAATAGGCGTCAAGGAAGCTGAGGATGTGATGTCCGACCGCTCCATCAACGAGACGATCAATGGTAGGTAGAGGGTAAGAGTCTTTTGGGCATGCCTTATTGAGGTCCTTGTAATCAACGCACATTCGCCATTTTCCGTTCGCTTTCTTTACCATAACCACGTTGGTGAGCCATGTGGTGTAATGGGCTTTTCGAATGAATCCAGCTTGTAATAATTTATCCGCTTCGTCACGTGCGGCTTGACGTCGTTCCTCGCCTAGATGTCTTTTCTTTTGAGCTATTGGCCTAGCCTCTTTATACAGTGATAGTCGGTGAGTGATAACCTGTGGGTCTACGCCAGGCATATCAGCGGCCGTCCAGGCGAACAGATCGGCATTTTTAACAAGTGTCGTTCCGATGGCCATTCGGTCGTCCGGTTTCAGCGAAGTGCCGATGTGCGTAGTGTGGCGATCATCGTGAAGCGGGAATGGATGCAAGTCTTCTCCTGCTTCCATACGGGGATCGTCCATACGAGGGTCGAGGTCAACAAGGGCTATCATCTTACGACGGGACATGTGCCGTCCGGAACGCCGAGTGGGGGATCGTCCTCGTTTTTGTGGGACTCGGTCGTCCGGATTGGTTGTGTAGAGTCGTCGAGTTGGCTCACTTTTCAAACTTGCGACATAACATTCTCTAGCGGTTTTTTGATCAACATGGATGGTTGCAATGTCGTTAGTGGCCGAAGGGAATTTCATGGCTAAGTGTGGGGTGGAGATAATGGCTTTTAATCTGTTGATAGACGGTCGGCCGAGCAGGATGTTGTAGGAAGTCTGGGCGTTAACCAACAGATATCGTACGTTTATTGTTTTGTGGAGACCGTCTTCCTCACCAAAGGTTGTATATAAGTCTATATACCCCTTAGTGTCGACCCGTTCACCTGAGAACCCTACAATTTGTTCGTTATAGGGTTGAATATCTGATTCTGGGATGCGCATTTTCTTGAAAATTTCCCAGTATAATATGTCGACTGAGCTACCTTGGTCGACCAAGGTCTTGGCAATTGCGAACTTGTCAATTTCTACAGTGATTACCATAGGGTCGTCCTGGGCTGGATCTATAGCTGTAAAGTCATCGTCAGTGAAGGTGATCGGAGGTATGTGTGGACGCCTCCTTGTGGTAGCATGAGCGGACTGGATGTCCCAGAGATGTTTCTTTCGGGCGGAATTTGAGCACCCGCCACCGGCAAAGCCCCCGGCTATATAATTTGCTTCGTGGTTCGGTTCGCCCAAGTTAACGAGTCCAGCAATCATGTTGATGACTTCGTGGACTCGTTGGCGAGGGCGAGTGTTTCGGTCGGGACTTGTGCTGCCGGCGCGTGTACGCCGAACGGGGCTTTCACTGCGTTTCCGCGAAGCCTGGTTATGGTCGGTTCGACGTTTGTAATCGTTACGGTATGACCGGTTGACACCACGAGATGGACGGTCGGTACTCCGTGGTGGGGATCTTGAATTTCTTGTCCTCTTAACAAACTGCCTCAAATGACCAGCCTGGATGAGCTCTTCGATTTTGTCCTTCAACGCCTGACATCCTTTGGTCGTGTGGCCGAAGTTTCGATGGTATTGACAATGCTTAGCGGTGTCTGCATTCGGTGGCATTTGATATTGCTTCAATATCGGGATTAAGTCTGTTTGTAGTGCTTCATCTAGGGCTCGTCCCCTCGGCACAGTTAAGGGGGTGTAACTGTTAAACCTGGGGATTCGGCCTCCTCTGCTCCGGTCGGACCTTGGAGTGGTTGATGAGCATATATTTATTCACACTCACTAGCCTTATTCATAGATTATTGGACTATAATAATAAATAAATCCATTGTTTTAATTAATATTCTTATAATTGGGTTTATTTGGGCCTTAACTATTATTATTGTTAATTTTGTCTTTTTAGAGTAAATTATCCAGAGGAAGCATCTACCTTTGTGAATGGGCCAAATATGCAAAAGTCCAAGTTGCTTCTTGAACCAAAATAGAAAAATATTCTGAGGAGAAGAAAGAGAAAATAAAAGCTACAAGATTCCAGAAACAGAATTGGAAGCAAATCTTCTGCAAAATAAAAAGAATTATGGAAAGTAAAACTGTTTACAAAATCTAAACTGCAATATTTTCCCAAGATCCTTGGAGCAGAAAAGCCTATAAAAGGACACAAGCATCAAGGAGAAAAGAGAGAGCTTTATAGGGTTTTTTTAGTTTATTTTCTTCTTAGTAATTCTTTTGTTTTGCCTCCGCATGGAAGGCTAAGTCTTTTTGGTTGATTCTTTTGTAATTCCCCATTGAGTTCTGAGGTTTTGTTCAATAAAAGTTTCGATTTTTAATTCTCTATAGCAGTTGTTTTTATTGTCTAATCTCCTGGAAAACTGGTTTTTGTGAGAGGTTGTACTTGAACGCATGATTGAGAGTCTTCCTTATCTTGAACTTTGGTTTCTTAGTTAGTTCACATTGTTCTAATTAATTTCTTGGGCGCATGATTCAAGGGAGAGGAGGTAAGCATTCCCATGGAGTATACGCATGGAACAAAGTGGGTATTGATTAAACCAGTAGACGCATGCTTTACTGGTGAGTTTCAGTTGAATCAGATCGGCGCATGTTCAATCTGGTTTAGCTCTGTTAGAGGATTGAGAAAAGATTAATCTTTAGAGAACCTGTGAAGAATTCAATGGTGGAAGAACTTGGGATCAACCGCTTTTTATTTGTTATTTTAATCTTTTTTATATTTTCTGCACAACTATCTCAAACCCCCTTTTTATCTTTATTGTTATTGCTAACTTTTATTGCTTGCAGATAGATTTTAAACCCTGATCAACTGATTTTACTATTGGATTCGTTTGGGAGACGACTTGGGGACATTTGTCCACAATTATACTATCATATCTCTAGTGTTAGACAAGTCTACGCTAGAATCATATTAATTTGATAGCAAAACGACAGCTATCAAATTTGGCGCCGTTGCCGGGGAATCCAATTTGATTTTGGTTATCAGGTTTTTCTTTCTTATCTGCATAATTTTTTTTTCCTAATTTTTTTCTGCATATTTAACCTGTGTTCTCTTCCTTTTAGTTTTTATTTATTTATTATAGCAATAAAAAAACGAAAAAAAAATAAAAATCTAATATTTAGGATATCTCTTCCCTTTATTTTATTTTGATTTGTTTTTATTTTCTTTCTATATATCTTTTATCTTTATTTTGTTTTTATTTTCTTTCTATATATCTTTTATCTTTATTTTGTTTTGATTTGTTTTTATTTTCTTTCTTTATATTTTTATCTTTATTTTGTTTTGATTTAATTTATTTTCTTTCTTTATATCTTTTATCTTTATTTTATTTTTATTTTATTTTATTTATCTCATATATCTTTTATCTTTACTATTTTTTTATTTTATTCCTTTATATCTTTTATCTCTATCTTATTTTGTCTTTATTTTATATATTTTATGTTTTTAGTTATTTCTTTTGTTTTGTTTTGTCATCTTTATTTATTTCTATTTTTGTTTTTGTTTACTGTTTTTATTTTCTATATTTTATTTATTTTTACATAATATTTTTTCTTTTTTTTTCTCTCTAACTTTTTTTTAAAGCATTAAGTGTAGCATTTGCATTAGTTTTTATTTTTATAGGATTTTGCATTTAGGGTAGACACTTCAGTTGCTACTCTTTAAGTTTTTAAATTGAAAGCAATTTAGGGAAGACTCTGGCTAGGAAAGACTTGGTTTTTAAGTTTGTCCGCTTGTGACTCACCTCTCTTTCCTGGGAGTTTACTTGGTTTGCTTTTCAATTAAAAAAAAAAAGTTTGCTCTGAGGCGTCTAATAGGTGTTGGTGTCCATTACATATCTCCCATGTTTTCAATTCTAAAATGGAACGGAAATTAGCTGAACAAATTTACAATTATGATAATCATTGTGAGTCATATTTGCAGCAATCTTCACAGTTTTATAAGCAGCTTTTACAACATTGTGAACCCTACTTTCAACAGCCTCAAAATTATAATTCATATTATCCACAATGTGAGCAGCCTTTGCAGCAATGTGAACCCTACTTTCAACCGCCTCAACATTATAATTCATATTATCAACAATATGAACAGCCTCTACAGCAATGTGAACCTCACTTTTAGTAGCCTCAACGTTATAATCCATATTGTCAACCGTCTTATGAGCAACCTCAACAGCAACCATATTATCAGCAATACTATTTTGATGAAAGTCAAACATCTTTTCAACCATTTGTGCAAACTGATAATACTCCTCGTAATCTTGAAGAACCAACTTTAGAGGAGTTGATGAGGAAAATGACGGAGAGTAACACAAAATTTCAAGAATGGACGGCTGAAAAATTTGCAATTCAAAAGGAAGAACCAAGGAAAATAAAGGAGGTCAACATGAAATATGATCAAGAATGGGCGGCTAACAAAATTGCAATTCCAAAGGAAGAACCAACTTTAGAAGAGTTGATGAGGCAAATGACGGAGATTAACATAAAATTTCAAGAATGGGCAGATGAAAAAATTCAAGAGGCTGATGTTGTAGCAAGAAGAGAGAAAACTGATCAAATGATTGGAGAGATTGCAAATTATGTTCAAGAGATGAAATCACCTCGTGATCCAGATATAACTCTTGATCCAGGCATTGAAGCACCTACCTCTGCCATAGACACTCTCGAAAAGAAGTGGGGCATATCAACTGTTTTTAAAGCTAATCTGAATGATTTGCATGAAGCTGAGCTGGCTGAACCTAAGATTGTTACACCATTGACTGCTATTGTCCAACCTCTACTGATGGAGGAGAAATCATTGCTAAATCATGAGGGATTAAAAGTTGTGACATGTGAAGATCATTTAGTGCATCACATAAACACTAAGGATGAAAATGTACTTGAGTTTCTAGGAGTTTAATAGCGAGACCTCTCCATTTGTCAGGAAGTGGTGTGGTGATAATTTCGTCTGTAAAAGGATGACCCCTTTTACTTGACTTTCTTTCGACTGTTTCAGCTCTGGAAGCAGGATTGGTATTGGCCGGTGTAGGTATGCGAGAGGCGGTTCGGTCGGCCATATGGGATTGGCCTTCTCGTTCGGGATTATCGACCTGTTGTTGGAGTCGTGCATTCTGCTCTCTTAATAAGGCGATTTCTTCTTCTTGGCGGCGTCTATCTTCTTCAGGTTGACGATGGTCTTCCATCCCCTTTTGTCGCAGTTCCTCCATCTGAGCTTGGAGGGTTTGAATCATAGTAATCTGTTCTGCCATAGCGTCGTTGTTGTTTCTTGTCGCAACCATTATAGCTTCAAAAATTGAAGATTTGCCTTGGCCCCACGGTGGGCACCAATTGTACTTGAGTGGAGAGATGGGGCCCAGGCACGGTCGGTTGATGTAGTATAGTTGCTGACGTGTCGATCTTCTTCTCTTTCGGTCGGTCGCTCCTTCTTGGTGTCTCCTTCGGTCGGGCGGGGGAGGGTACCTGCGAAGGCACTCCGACGCTCAAGTAAGTATGAGATTCTAAGTGTGTTTTAGTAAGTGAATCAAAAACGTACCTTTCTCTGGCTTGAGCACATATTTATAGGATTGCCTAATGGGCTTTCTATCCCTTGGGCTCAGGGTGGTTGTGGATAGGTCTTGCCAATCGTGCTCCGGAATGCCCGGGGAACATATCTTCTTTAAACGCGTATTCCTTATTCTTTGGAGGTGTATCTTAACCACTTTAGCTTTGTCACACATGCCTCACATTTATTATGGGTTCAGTCGGTCGGCCACGTTCGTCCGGTGCCTACCGATACATAAATTATTATGTAGTAATTACTATTTTAGAAAGATTATAATTTACAAGTTAATTTATCAAAATTTAGTATAATTAGAAATTATGAAATGATAATAATATTATAGTTTAAGTTACAGTCTTAACTAATAGTTTAAGTTACATTTTTAAATAAAAAGAGTTACGTTCTTATGAGTTATAGTTTATTGAATATTCAATTTTTATTTAAAACAATTGTTGAATGGAAGATTAATGCAAAATAACAGAGTAGATAATTGATGTATGTTATACTGATACGAGGTGTTACAATATCAATTTTAAATTTATGTTGTTAATTTCAATCATTATTATAGATAAAAAAAATAACTAAATTAACTACATTAAAATTCATATTAATACAATTTCAAGTTATTTAGAATTTTAATGTATGTTAGTGACATTTAATTTCATCCAATCATTTCTTCTCACTGTATTTTTATTTCGTGCTTTAATGTATTGTCTTAGGTTTATTTACTCCAAATGCAATTAACTAAACATGTCATTTAACTTGTAGGATATTTCATATATGAGATAAATTAAGTTTAATATTTTTTTACATTTTCCATATAATGTTGAAAAACATAATTAAAATTTAAAAATCACATCTTTATTTGTTTTCATATTTAAACTATTTTTCATCTTGTAAGAAGGCATTAAAGTAAAGTAAATGTAAAAACTATATAGAATTAATATATATATATATATATATATATATATAATCTCATTCAAGATTTATTTTCTCATCGACATCATAAATTTTGCTTATATTTTATTTTATAGAAATAATAAAATAACTTATCTCACAAGAGTAATACACTACAAGAAATTTGTTATTCACATACCGGTTATTACATACAAATTCAAATTCATATGTAAAGTGAGCATTACATACGGATTTTACATACGAATTTGGATTTAGGTCCATATGTAAAGTAAGTGTTACATACCGATTTTTACATGCAGATCCAGATTCGTATGTAAAGTAAGTGTTACATACCGATTTTTACATACGGGTCCAGATCCATATATAAAGTGAACGTTACATATGGATTTTTACATACGAATTTAAATTCGTATAGTTCTTTATGGGAATTAAAAGCAATGAACAAACGAAAATAAAAATGAAAATATAAAAGAAGGTTATAGGGAATTGAAACAATTTTAATATTTATTATGTTGTTATAATTAAATTAGAAAATTAATTTGAGTTTAATTATTTTTAAAATTTAATTAAACAAAAATTTATAATATTAAAATTAAATATATATATATATATAAATATTAGTATCAATAATAATATTTCATATTGATCGTCTCTATCTAAATTCAATTAGAATAATAACATTTTTTTTCTAATTGGGCCATATGTGTTGCGGCCCATTAAAAAACTAAAAATAAAATTAGGTGTTGCATGAAGCGTATGAAGCGAAAATAATTATTACGGATTGTATCCGTATATATATAAAGTATTACATACATAATATTTTTAATAATTGTAATAATAATAATATTGATATTAATGATAATATTGATATTAGTATTAATAATAACAATATTAATATTAATAATATCATTAATATTAATGATAATATTAATATTAATATTAATATTAATAATAATAATATTATTAATAATAATAATAAGTATAATAAAAATTATAATATAACAAAAGAACTTGTATAGTGTTGTTCACTAAACTATAAATCCAACAAAAGATTTGTATAAAGTATAATGTATTTTAAATTAAAACTTAAAAATTCATAAAATACATATATGCATACACATATTTACAAAAGAAAAAGATAAAATAAAGTTTTTATTATCCTTTAGATATTGTTTCTACACTTGTTTTTATATATTTTTGTCAATTCACAGTATAAACAAGATATTCAAAAATGAGTTATTGAAATAAATTTTCAACATAAGAAAAGTATATAAAAAAAAAGACACTTTAATCAACAGATCTCAATCATTCACCAACGAACAACAACAATATAGATCTTACATGGATTTATACATTAATATCAACTAACGTCTTTCAGAATACTAATATTAGTCTATCATATGCTAAGATTTGATTAAATACAACTTAGATTTACAATTGAACCTAAGAGAATGGACCAAGGTAATTTCATTACAGTCCAAATCGTGCATCTACATATGGTCACCGTGTGTAAAACTTCCCCCTTAGCTTCTTATCACCTGATATCATAATTTATGTGACTTAAATCATTAGTGAAGTAAGAGGATCTTTGTTACAACATAATTGTCGATACTTAAGTAATACATAAATAAAATAATAGTCCACATATAATCTCAAACATGTGACCACAAATTCATATTCTTATCGAATTTTCATATAAAGTACACAATTTTTTTTTTAAAAAACATAATCAATTAAATATACAACTTCACATCTAAATCGTATATCCTAAGATTCTATCAAAGCATAAATAATTTTCCTTACCTGCAATGTCTATCTTCAAAACAAATTTACTAATTCAAACATTAAAGTTATACAAAATTTGGGTACCCATAACACGAATCCAAACATAACAAAAATTCAGTATAAGGTTGATCAAGTTCATATAATCATTTTTATCAATGGATCCCACCAAGACTGATGACAAAATCATTAAAAGCAGAAGATGACAAAGATTCTATTGAGTAAATATAAACTTACTCTTTTGAAAATCTGATCAGATAGGAATGATCTTTCACTGCTTAATTACATTACATTCTAAAACACTACAAGAAAATAATTAAATATAAACTAATTTTAGAGACCAAAATAATTAGTCACTATATTGACTAAATTATAAATAATTTTATAAATTAAAAAAATATTGGTATCTAAAATAGTTTATATTATTAATAAAAATTTATAAAGTGGTATCTAACCATTAGCTACCAAGGTTTTAACTACTAGATGCTAGGGGATATCCTGGTCTTGCTACTTGTGGAGGTATTTTTCGTGGGAGTATGGAGGAATTTATTGGAGCTTTCTCTGCGTTTCTTGAAGTTCAAACTGTTTTACTGAGTTTTATGGGGTTATACATGTTATGGAGGAAGCTTAAAAGATGAGGCTTACTGATGTCTAGCTAGAATGTGATTCTGCTTTGGTTTGTGTTGCGTTTACTGATAGGACCAATGTTCCTTGGATGCTTCGTAATCAATGAAATACTTGTCTTAATTACTGTGGAAAAATCAGGTTAAAGATTACTCATATTTTTCGTGAAGGGGATGCATGTGCTGATAAGTTGGCTAATTTATGATTTATTCATAGAAAATCTTTTCATTGGTATAATATACTACCATCTAGTCTGTTCTTAGAATTCTTTATGAATAGGTATAGTCTACCTATGTATCGTTTTTGTTAATATATGGATTTTGGTCTAATCCTTCAATATTTTTGTATTTTTTTTCTTTTTTAATAATATTTTTTTTCATGCGATGACAAATGATTGTTGTTACTTGAGGTATCAACATAACTGAGATGTCAAATTGCATAGTAATGTCTAACATGAAAGCTTTTATTTAAAAGTAAAAACTACTAACTACTTTATATTCTAAATTAGTATCTATCCGTCTTCTAGAGACTAATTTAGAATATAAAATATTAGTGACTAAAATCTTGATAGTTAATTTAGATATCAATTTAAAAATTATTTTATAAATTTTTATTATTAATAGAATCACTCTATATATCAATAATTTTTTAGTCTAAAATAATATATAATTTAGTTAATATGGTGACTAATTATTTTTTTTTTCTTCTAAATTTGATTGCTATTAAATAAAAATATTTTTATAATTATTATTTTGTATTGTTTTAGCACTATTAAAAGTAGATTTAATTATCTTGAAATATAGTTACTAATTAGAAGAGTTTTAAAATGAAAGTGATTAATTAAGGTCTACGTTCAATATTAAAGTTGATATGCTTCAATAAATCTGTTTGTCTTCCTATAATCTCAGTTCCTATAAATATCATTTAACTTCTCAACTTCTAAATCAAACTAATTCATGATATTTAGTCTTCACTTCAATATCATGTCTATACTTTTTGTTTTCTCTCTCTTTCTTCTCCTAAATGTACCCAAGTCGTGTATTGCTGAAAAAGATTACGAGTTTTTCATGTTAGCTCAACAATGGCCAAAAGGCTATTGTAATAGGATGGGTGTTCAGTGTAAATCGAGACCAAATAAATTCACTATTCATGGACTATGGCCACAAGGATTGAATGGTCAATTATTAACTAATTGCGACGCTTCCAGCAGTCTTAGTCACGATGTGAGTATATTTCAATTTGTTATGGTTAGAATGAAGTTATTTTATATGCTATAATGTTTAATGTTTGCCCTGTTTTGTATTTATCTAGGATATAAAAACCGTGGAAAAACAACTTTATTCGAATTGGCCAAGTTTAATTGGCAGGGATTTTGACTTTTGGTCTAGTGAGTGGAAGAAGCATGGAACATGTTCAGAGAAAGAGTTTTCAAAACTAGAATATTTCGAGACAGCGTTGCATAATCATGCTCAAAACGACCTAATGGGTATCCTTAAAAGGGCAAATATTGTCCCAAATAAAAAACAACTTTATAATATAAGTTCTGTTGTTGCTGCAGTTCACCAACACACTCAGCATCAGCCTCATCTTGTTTGCTATTTCGATGCACTACGAAATGTTAGCGCTCTTTATGAAATAGGTATTTGTTATGAGGAGGATGGAAAATCATACAAAAATTGTTTGGATCCTCATGGCACTTGTTATGGCACTGAATTAATATACCCAAAATGATGTATTTGTTTATGCACCAATGATAATAAAGGCAATACAAGGATTCATTTTCCTTTAATTCTTGTTTGTGTGATGTGTGATGTGGTTACGCTCTTAGATATGGATTTTAAATACATATATACAAATAAAGAACCATAAATAATATAATATCATAATATCTTTGATTGAATTGATTATGACATACTGGAATTGGATTAGTTCACTCATATAATTAAGATAGTAGATTTTTTATGTACTTAAAATTGAAAAATAAACATTCAAAGGTGAGGTAACAAATACTTCATTACATGACTATGTGAGAATTACATACAATAAAAATTGTAAAGGAGGAATTCAATGTAATAACAATTTAAATTGATAAATAAAAATGTAAATATCTGAAAAATAAATGCAAATTAAACTTGATTAATACTTATTATATCAAGTCATTTAACACTATATAAAAAAAATAATATTATCTATGGATTTTCATCTACGAATTCAAATTTTGAATTTGTAGGTAAATTCAACCTTACTTATCTATATTATCTACAAATTATTATCCACAAATTTATATTAAAAAATAAATTTAATAATATTATTAATAAAAATATTTTTATTAACAATATTAATAACTAAAAATATAAATAATTTTAATAGTTTTAAAATCTTAATAATATACATAATATTAATCATAGTAGTTATATACATAATATTAAAAATATTATTATAATATAAATAATTATAAAATTATAATTAATATTTATAAATAATAATAATAAATAATAATAATCATAACTAATATATATATATGCTAACATTATAAAATTAATAATATTAATATAATATCATGAATAAGATAAATAACATTAATAATAATATTATTAATACTATTAATGACATTAATAATAGTATTAATAACAATAATATTAATAATATTAATTTTTTTATTAATATTATTGATAATATTAATAATTTATCTATACTTACTATATATAAAGGGGATTCCCCTCTTAACTGCTCTTGATTTTTTTTTTCTATTTTATCCTTATATTAATATTTAATTTTATTATTGTATTATGGTCATTGTGTCATTTCTTATTCCCCTCTTAACTACTCTTAATTTTTTTTCCATTTTATCCTTACTTAATAATTTATTGTATTAATTTATTTTGGTTATTTGGACATTTTATAATTTTAAAAATTAATAAAATAATTTTTTAATTTATTTTATTTGTTATTATTTAACTGGAAAGTGGAGAGAATAGAGAGAGTTGAGAGATTGATTAGTTACTTTTCTGTTTTAAATCTTCTTCTCTATTAAATAAAAAATTAAAGATATTTGTAATATTTTGTGGATCACGGAAAGTTTTTAAATTGATATTTTTTTTATTAAATTGATTTAAGAAACAGATTTTATGATTCTCCACTACACATAACCCACATATCCTACTTTCCACTTTTTCTCTCCTAGGTACCTACTTCCCACTTTCTCTCTCCACTACTCTTTATCTCATTTTAATGTTATTAAGAGAAATTGTTTTTGAAAAATAAAAAAATACTAAAGAAATAAAAAATGCGGATACACAGTCACGTACGTTAGTGCGTGCCTGTGTTCCGCTAGTACCTATAAAGAAAATTCTCCATTATAACTGTTTCTTTTTCTCTTTTTGGTATTCACTTTTTTCTTTTCACTCACAATATACTGTTGCATTCATTCTTCTTATATTATTAGGTAAATTCCTCCACCTTAGAACCTATGATATGCATCCAGTTTTTTTAAAATTACCATTCAATTTATTAAAAAAAAATACATTTAAAAAAATCAAATTCGAAATAGAATTAAAAAAATGATAAAATATATTGTATATTATGTATTATAGCTCTTTTTAGTAAACTGAAATACACATATAACAATGATAAAATAAATAAATAAATGTGAATACACATGTTAATATTTAAAAAAATACAAATACACATAAATTTACGATGAATTAAAATATTATAATATGATTTTATAGTTCATTTTAATAAATACAAGTACACATATAATAATGATAAAACTAAAAAATGCAGATATACAGTTTGATATTTAAAAAAAAATACAAAAACACATAAATTTATGATGAATTAGAATGTTTGAGTATGAGTTTATAATTCATTTTAATAAATACAAATACATATATAATAATGATAAAAATAAAAAATATGAATACATAATAATGATAAAAATAAAAAATATGGATACATAATGATAATAATAAAAGATACACACTAATAGCAAAAATAAAAAATACAGATACACAATAATGGTAGAAATAAAATATTGGATACATTATATTAATAAAAAAATATTGATATACATTAAAAACAAAAATAAAAAAATGCGGATATACAGGTGCAACGCTTATTCCCGCTAGTATATTAATACTATTTAGAATATTAATAATATTTAATATTGATCATTATAATAATAAATATAATAATAATCATCATAACATGACAACAAAGATCATGACTTCGAGTCCCACCCGCTACAGTTTATTTCTAATATTAATTAATAATCATTGTAATAACATATGTAACAATTTTTCAATAATAATCCTAAAAATGAAAATAAATAATATTTGAAAATAATAAACAAATTCAAATAATAATTTAAAATTTAAAAATAAAATTGATGAATTATCATGGATTTACTCAGATATTAAAGTTATGGAGTTAGTAGGTAACTCTCGTGTCAGTTACCACATACACTCGAAGATAAATTACCTACGGATTTTGGATAAGCTAAGAGTTAGTTAACAATCACCTAGTTTATTTTCTAAAATCTAGTTTATATGTTATCAAATAATTTATCAACTAGTTTTTTTCAAACGGATCAAATATCTAGAATGTGTTAGATGATAATCTCTAATAAAACATATTTAATACAATTTTTTCAAAAAGCATTTTCTTTTACGTGTCATCTTATATTTATTTGGAATTTTGTAAATTTTATATATTTGAATTAGGATTTTCTTGTATAATGGTTTTGCACAAATTTAAATAATTAGCATGCGTAAAAACACACATATATAAACAATCATTACATTTATTATTTATATTTATTAATTATATTGTATTTACTATTTCAACTAATCATTTTAAATAAATCAAGAAATACTAGTTGAAGTTAATAAAATATATATAACTTTTTTTTTTTCATTTATATATGTCACAGTTAATCAATGTAAACTAATTAATAATTAAATGAATGCTAAAAGAAACAGTTAATCAATGTAAACTAATTAATAATTAAATGAATGCTAAAAGAAACAGTTAATCAATGTAAACTAATTAATAATTAAATGAATGCTAAAAGAAACAGTTAATCAATGTAAACTAATTAATAATTAGATGAATGCTAAAAGAAATAATGATGGTAGAGTTCACAAAAAAGCGACGCAAAGAGTAAAAAAAAAAGACTATTCCTGAGACTAGTGTGGACTTAACATCCCAATAGAAATGGAAACTAATGTTTTGATGGCTATGCATTAGAGAGAACCTCCAATTAGACACAAATTTACAAGGTAGTATCGACTAAGCCTACATAAAGAAAAATATATTATTTAACTATAACGTAGGTTTGAAGGATACTAAAATGACTATAAAATTAAATAATTATTAAGAAGTGGAATTTAAGTCTTTCCACCCACTTATATACTATAAAATGGTCATAATATCTATATATAGTCTCGTGCGTGAGACTATATATTATGTGTGGGTTATGACTCACCTTAAACCGTTTTCTTGGCATAATTGGGAGGTTACTTGTCACACTTAATTGCAATCAAAGGGAGGTTACTCACCACAATTAATTGTAATCAAATGGAGGTTTCTTACTACAATTAATTGTCATTAAAGGAAGGTTAATTACCATTAATTGTCTTTATTATTGTTGTCTCCTATAACCACTATATATAGTGGCTTCCTTCAAACAATGTAACACACAAAAACAGCAACACACATTTCTGGTATCATTTCTTTAGTTGAAATTATTACGCTTCCGCACACGATATCCCTACATTATGAGTGGTCCGATAACAAGTGACTTGATAAGCCCAATAAACAATTGTTAGGATAGACTCAAAATGATCCTGATATCAACTTAGAAGGTAAGGTTTACACCCACTTATATAACTCTTTTTGTCTTCTTATAATCTCAGTTCCTATAAATATCATTTAACTTCTCCACTTCTAAATCAAACTGATTCATGATATTTAGTCTTCACTTCAATATCATGTCTGTGCTTTTTGTTTTCTCTCTCTTTCTTCTCCTAAATGTACCCAATTCCTGTATTGCTCAAAAAAATTACAGTTCTTTCGTTTTAATTCAACAATGGCCAAAAGGCTTTTGTAGAATGATAGGTGGATTCTGTACAATGAAACCAAATAAATTCACTATTTATGGACTATGGCCACTGCGACCGAATGGTCGACCAATAAAGTATTGCAACACTGACAGCAATCTTAGTGAAGATGTGAGTATATTTCAATTTGTTATGGTTAGAATGAGTTTATTTTATATGCTTTAATGTTTAATGTTGGCCCTGTTTTGTATTTATATAGGATATAAAACCCTTGGAAAAACAACTTTCTTCGAATTGGCCAAGTTTAGGTGGCTTAGATTTTGCAGTTTGGTACGGTCAGTGGAAGGTGCATGGAACATGTTCAGAGAACGAGTTTACAAAACTAGAATATTTCCAGCTGGCGTTGGATAATTATGCTCAAAACGATCTACGGGATATCCTTAAAAAGGCAAATATTGTCCCAGATGAACAAAAACACTATAATAGAAGTTCTGTTGTTGCTGCAGTTCATCAACACACTCAGCATGATCCTCAACTTGTTTGCTATTTCGATTCAGTACGAAATGTCAGCGTTCTTTATCAAATAGCTATCTGTTATGCGGACGATGGAAAATCATACAAAAATTGTGTGTCTGATTTTATTGGCAATTGTTCTGGCACACAATTATTAATAGACCCAAAATGATGTATGAATTTATGCACCAATAATATTTAATAAATACAAGGATTCATTTTCACCAGGGCTGCGCTGGCCTGGGAACGTTACAGCATTATTGAGTAGGCTTTGGTTATTTCGGATGCTGCACAATTGGCATGGCTTTCGTTATTTAAGAACATTAAAATTGAGATTTCATATATTTTGGTTTAGAAACACAAATTCCATTTATATAATCAAACTTATGTAATTATATTCTTTTATATTAGTTTATATTTACCAACTAGTTTAACATTTTTTATCCGATAAATTAGTTTACCAACTCAAAACTTATATAAGATAAGCTAAGAGTTTGTTAACTATCACCTAGTTTATTATCTAAAAGCTAGTTTATCTGCTATCAAATAATTTATCAACTAGTTTTTATCTGGAATAAGTTAGATGATAATTTCTAATAAAACATATTTATTACAAATTTTTCAAAATATATTTTTTTGTTACGTGTCATCTTATGTTTAGTTGGAATTAAATTTATTTTTGAATTTTATATTGAAATGGATCAAATTTTGATTTATATATTTGAATTAGGATTTTCTTTAATGGTTCTAGACAAATTTAAATAATTACCGTAAAGACATATATATAAACAATCATTACATTTATTATTTATATTTATTAATTGTATTGTATTTACTCTTTCAAATCATTTTAAATAAATCAATAAATACTAGTTGAAGTTAATAAAGTATATATAATTTTTTTTTCATTTTTTCATTTATATGTCACACGTTCAATCAATGCAAACTAATTAAAAATTAAATGAAAAACGAGAGGGTATAAGTAGGGATGGCAAAGCGGGGCGGGCCATGCGGGCTGGCCCGCATGTAAAAAACGCAAGGCGGGGCTAACCTTTTCAACCCGCATTAGCCCGCAGCCCGTGCAGGCCAGCAGCAGGGCGGGCTGGCCCGCTAACCCGCAAGAAAAAAAAGTGTCATTTTTTTAATGTGTGCAGATTATAATTACGAAAAAATGGATGAAAGTTCTTCTAAGGCGACATCCAATGTTATTGAAATGGAAGAATGTCAATAATGTTTATGTTTAATGTTTTTTAATTAATGTTTATGTTTATGTTTAATGTTTTAGAATTAGGTATGTTTAATGTTTTGGAAGTGAAAGAATAGTGATATTTGATATTTATTTTAATGTTTAATTTTTTGATGTTTGACTATGTTTGAAAAGGAAGAATTTTTTTTTTGGATTTGATAGTAATAAATATATAGGTTTAATTTGACAATTTTTTAAGAACAAAATGTAAAAAAAAAATATTTAATTTATAAAAAAAAAAAAAAACGCGGGCCAACTCTTATGCGGGACGGGTCGGAAATTCTAATCCGCAATAACTTTGCGGGGCGGACCAACCTGCCCCGTATTTTTGCGGGCCAAGTGCGGGGCGGGCTGGCCCGCTTTGCCACCCCTAGGTATAAGGATATAAATAATAAAAAAGTAATTATTGTTTTTTTTATACTTTCAAAATGACAATTTTTTATAATTTATGACATTAATAAAACAATTGAGGAAGTATTATTTTGTAGTGTAATATTTAACTACACGAGTTAAATACTATTTTATAAACTAAAAACTTATTGATACATAAAACAATTCTATATTTTAGTTATACAAGGTGTTATAATATTAATTTTAATTTTATTATTGTTAATTTTAATTATTATTATAGATAAAAAAAAATTAACTACATTAAAAGGCTATTAATACAATTTCTAGTTATTTAGAATTTTAATGTATGTTAGTGACATTTAATTTCATCCAAACATTTTTTCCCACTATATTTTTATTTCGCGCTTTAATGTATTGTCTTAGGTTTATATATTTACTCCAAATGCAATTAAATGAACAATTAAATTATATTTGCCATTTAACTTGTAGGATATTTCATATATGAGATAAATTAAGTTTAATATTTTTTTACACTGTGCATATAATGTTGAAAATTATAAGTAAAATTTAAACATGACATCTTTATTTGTTTTCATATTTAAACTATTTTTCATATTGTAAGAAGACATTAATGTAAAGTAAATGTACAAACTATATAGAATTACTATATATATAATATCTCATTAAATTTGTTTTCTTATTTTAATTGAGATATAAATTTTCTTATATTTTTATAGTTGTTGTTATGTTATTAAATTTAAAATAATTTTAGCGTAAGCTATCTAATCAGTGCTAGAATATTTTGTTAGATAGATAATATTGTGATCATATGACTCCAATTCATCTCCCAACGAATTCAATAGTAAAATCAATAAATCAATATTCATAATCTATTTGCAAACAAGAAAAGTTAGCAAAAACAATAAAGTTAGAAATAAAAATAAAAATAAGGAGAGTTGAGATGGTTGTGCAGAAGAATAAAGTAGAGATTACAAAATAGTAAAAAATGCTTGTTGACTCCCAAATCATCTATCATAAGATTCTATCAAGGCATAAATAGTTTCCCTTGACTACAATGTCTATCTTCAAAGAAAATTTTCAAATTCAAATATAAAAGTTATATAAACTTATATATGTTTATATATATAGGTTGTATTTGAGTAAGTGACCATAAAATAAAAGAGAGAAGAATTTATGGAAAACTAAAGGATTGAAAGCATTTTTAAATTTAAAAAATGCTTAGATTAAAAATAGTTGAGAGTTTAAATATTTAGCCGTCATTAATGACATTATTGGTAGGGGTGACAATGCAAGATGAGCCTTATGGGCCTGTTCGCAACCCACTATAGAAAACGCAGGACAAACTCACTATTTGGCCTACCAATCGCTTAGAATTGTCTCGCATAACTCGCACGACCTAGGGGTGGGGGCCACCAGCCCACGTAAAAATAAAAAGTTTTTTTTTTCAGCACCCCATCAAATATCTTCTTGTACCCCCATCATTTCTCGAAATCGAATTTTGAAAGTCAAAATAGTTTTTCTAGATTTTGAAGGTAAAATAATTGTTTTGAAAAGGTTATTATCAAATTTCTTTTGTATCTTCAAAATTTTCATTTATGGATTTTAGTTTTATATTATGGAAACTAATGAGGTGCATGAAAAAATTTGATGGGATGCAGAAAAAACATCATAATAAAAAAAATACAATTTTTTCTTACGCGAATCAACTCTTATGCGGGACAAGTCAACAAATTCAACTCACATCACTTTTGCGGGACGTTCCATCCCGTATTGTTACCCCTAATTATCATATATTAGAATAATTAAATAGGATGCAAAATTAAACAGGTATATTTTCATGATTACCATTATTATATAAAAACAAACAATATTTATTACAAATTTAACATATGTCATTACAAAAAATTCTTTAATAAAAACTAATTTTAAAGAACAAAATAATTAATCAATGTATTGACTAAATTAGAGATCATTTCATAAACAAAAAAATTATTGATATATGATGGTAGTCCTTTGGTTAAATTGATTAAGCTTGTTGTTGTGAATGAATTATTAATTGTATTTGTATTTATTTATTGTATCAATACACTGTATTGTATTGTCAGACTACTCTAGTTACTGAGTTTTATTTTATGGGTTATACATGCTATGGAGGAAGCTCAAAAGATGGAGCTTACTAATGTCTGGCTGAAATGTGATTCTGTTTTGGTTTGTGTTGCGTTTACTGCTAGAACAAATGTTTATTGGATCCTTCGTAATCAATGAAATATTTGTCTTAACTACTGTGGGAAAATTAAGTTTGGGGTTACTCATAATTTTTGTGAAGGGAATGCATGTGTTGATAAGTTGGCTAATTTATGATTTATTCATAGATAATCTTTTCATTGGTATAATAGGTTTTCATCTAGTTTATTCTTAGAATTCTTTATGAATAGGTATAGTCTACCCATGTATCTTGTTTTTGTTAACATATGAGTTTTGGTCTAATCCCCCCATATTTTTGTAATTTTTTTAATAATACTTTTTTCATGTGATGACAAATGATTGTTGTTACTTAATGTGTTAGACTAATTGAGATCTCAAGTTGCATAGTGATGCCTAACATGAAAGCTTTTATTTAAAATAGAGTAGTTTCTATTAGTAACAAAAAATTATAAAATAGTTTTTAAATTGGTATCTAATCACTTCAAGAAAATCATGAAATAGAAACTAAATTTTAGAGACAAAAAATAATTAGTTGTTATAGTGACTAAATTAGAGACCATTTTAGAGACTAAAATTTTTTTGGTTTCTTGTTGCTAATTAGACACCAATTTAAAAACCATTTAACAATAATATAAACTAATTTAAAAATCAAATTTTTTTAGTCTTTAAATTAATCTCTAATTTAGTCGTTATAACAACTAATTCTTTTTTGTGACTAACAATAATTTCCATTTCATGATTTTCTTATAGTGTTAACTATTAACTACGAAAGTTTTAACTACTAACTATCTTATATTCTAAATTCTTATAGTTATTATTTTGAATTGTTCAAAACTATAGAAAGTATATTTAATTATCCTTTAATGAAAACAGTTTTAAAATGAATGTCATTAATTAAGGTATGCATGTAATATTAGAGTCGATGTGCTTCAACAACTCTTTTGTATTCTTACCATCTCACCTCCTATAAATATCCTTTAACTTCTCCGGTTCTAAATCAAACTAATTCATGAAATTTAGTCTTCACTATCATGTCTATGCTTTTTGTTTTCTCTCTCTTTCTTCTCCTAGGTGTACCCAAATTCTGTATTGCTGAAAAAAATTACACATCTTTCATGTTCGTTCAACAATGGCCTGAAGGCTTTTGTGAATACCAAGTGATAGTTGGTGGAAAGCGAAAATGCAAATCGAGACCACATAAATTCACTATTCATGGACTATGGCCACAATCGAATGGTCAATCAATTAGTGGTTGCAACGTTACCAGCGATCTTACTGAGCATGTGAGTATATTTCAATTTGTTATGGTGAGAATGAGTTTATTTTATATGCTATAATGTTTAATGTTTGCTCTGTTTTGTATTTATCTAGGATATACATTCCATTAAAGGGAAACTTACTAAAAAGTGGCCAAATTTAATTGGTACGGATTTGAAGTTTTGGCAATTTGAGTGGACGAAGCATGGATCATGTTCAGAGAATGAGTTCCCAAAACTAGAATATTTCCAGCTGGGGTTGGATAATTATGCTAAAAACAACCTAATGGATATCCTTACAAAGGCAGCTATTGTCCCAAATGAAACCCACCTTTATGATACAACTGCTGTTCTTAGTGCAGTTCACCAACACACGAACCATGATGCTCAACTTGCTTGTTATGTGGATCCAACACACAATGCCAGCGCTCTTTATCAAATAGCTCTTTGTTATTCGGATGATGGAAAAACACACATAAACTGTCCCAATTCTCATGGCACTTGTCGTAAACAGTTAATGTACCCAAAACCAAAATGATGTATCAATTTATGTACCAATAATATTTAATAAATACACTACAAGTATTTATTTTCGTTTCAATTTTTTTGTTGTGTAATGTGGTTGCGCTCTTAGATATGAATTTTAAATATATATATATATATATATATATACTACACGGAAAAAAACTGATAGAAAGTTATTTAATGAGATTAATTCAGAAATTAATTTAATTAATGATTTTTTTTTAATTTTGTTTAAGTTCATTATAAATATTAGCAGAAACACATGTGCTATTGTATCGGTGCATTCACTTTTTTATTTTTTATCATTTATATATAGTTATATTTAATATTAAAAATTAAATAAAAGATGTCAATTAAATCAAATAATAAGGTGAGATAAAAATTATAATTTTTAAGAGATGAAGATATGGAAAAAAAATTATTTCAAATGTTTCTACGCCTAATAAATTGTCTCGTTCTATGTTTGACAATCAACTCCACATTCACACATTCAGTTTTTTTAAAACTATTTTCAATTAATTATAAAAACAATTAGTTGTTTAGTAAATATTTAAAAAAATAAATAAATGACTGAAATGTCAAAAAAACCTGCCCCTCTACCTCTCTTTCAATTCAAAATCGTTGTATACAAAATGTTTTAGAAAAAATAGGAAATGACACAATATGTACATGATAATAAAATAAAACCAAATATTGATATAAGAATAAAATAAGAAAAGAATTGAGAGCGGTTAAAAAGGGGAGTTCCCTTTATATATAAGTATAGATTTATTCTAAAATAAAAAAATTTGTAAAAAATAATTTTAAGAGTGTTTCATGTGTATATTTAATTAATAAAGATTTTTTTAAATCTTGTTAAACTTATGTTAATTAATGTTAAAGTTTGATGGCAATTAATTTTATTAAATTTTAATATATTATTTAGTTAATTATTTTAACTATCATTAAATGGAAAATTTATCTTAATATTAAATAACTTTTAATAATTAAAAATTATTAATTCAGAAAAATAATGAAGATTTTTTTAATATTTTCATAAACATTACAAAAATAATTTTAACGAAATTTAATGTAATCTTATATATTTATTTAATCATGAAAGTTTTTTTAACCAAGTTAAATTTATGTTAATTGATGTTAAATTTTGATGGCAATTAATTTTATTAAATTTTAGTTTTATTGTTTAGATAATTATATTATTTTATATTAATTTATATTTACCAACTAGTTTAATCATTTTTAATCCAATAAATTAGTTTATGAGCTCAAAACTTATAAGCTAACAAATTTAGGATTTATTATCTATCATATCTAAAAGTTAGTTTATCAATTATCAACTAATTTATTAGTTATCAACTAATTTTGTCAAACGGATCAGACTTATAGAATAAATCAAATATTAATATTTAGTATAACATATTTAATATAAAAATTTTAATTATCGTGTCATCTTATAAATGAATTGTACATTAATGGATCGAATATTGATTTATATATTTGAATTATGATTTTTTATATATATTTACTTGTCATTTAACTTAATTATTTATCATTCTTGTATTTATTATGTGATTTTTATTATAATAATGTACATTTAATAGATGAAATTATACATCCAATTAACGTGCATGCATGTGACATATATAATATATATATATATATATATATATATATAATATATATATTAAATTCAACAAATATTTCTTGATTTATTTAGAATGAGTTGAAAGAGTAAATACAATACAATTAATAAATATAAATAATAAATGTAATGATAGTTTTATATATATTAAATTCAACAAGTATTTCTTGATTTATTTAAAATGAGTTGAAAGAGAAATACAATATAATTAATAAATATAAACAATACATGTAATGATATATCTTTTCATTTCTACGTCACAATCACAATGTTCTATTAAATATCAACAAAGTTAAAAATTAAAAATAATTAATTATTATATTAATTATATCATATACTATTTTATAAAATAAAAATTATTAGTATTTAAATTATTTTTTTATTACTAATAAAATTTTAAAAAGTATTTTTTAAATTGGTGTGTAACATTAACTACTAAATTAATCTTTAAGTAAATTAATGATTAATTTAAAATCTAAAGTAGTTAATAGTTAAAATCTTAGTAGCTAATGTGAGATATAAATTTATAAATTATTTTATAAATTTGTATTAATAATACATACTACTTTGAATATCAATAATATTTTGGTTTACAAAATAGTATTTAACCTAGTTAACCTAATGAGTAATTATTTTTATGTTTAAATTAATTGATAATTAATGATTTCTTGTAATGTTATCATATATAAGAATAATTAAACAAAATTTATTAAATATGTAATTTTTCACTATTCTCTTTATTATATGAAACAAAAACTATTTATTAGAAGTTTAATGTCTCAACATACGTTTTTCTTAAGGATGGCAATGTGGGTCAGTCCGTCTCGCATAGGTATGCCATGCATAAAATATGTGGTTTTTTTATTGGTCCTCCTCGCATACGGGTTAGCTCGCAGGTCTGCAAATCGGTTTAGATAAGATTTTTTTTTTAAAAATTAATAAAAAATAAAGTTTGAATTTTTTTTTAATTAACTTATTTTATTCTTATTTAGATGAATTAGGTAAATGATATCACAATATTATTCTCACGGCACATGCGTAATAAGATATGGGTAAAAATGTTATAATGTTGTTTTGATTTTTAGTGAAATTTGAATTTTAATCGTACTACTAAATTGATTAATAAGACACTTCATTAAATATATACAATTTTTTAAGGTAATACACGTATTCTAAAGAAAAATAATATAAAATAATATATATATATAATAATAATAATACTATATTTAAATTTTATTATATAAAAGAACTAAGGTGTGCCTACTACATTTAACATTTGATGAGTATTGAAACTTAAACAATCTATGCATTTTAGAAAGACAAAAAACACTATTTAAATATGGGGTGCAGACACATAAATTTTTAAAATATACGAGGTTATGCGGGACAATTTGTCTCACCCCATACTACTTAAGTTTCAAATATTTATTTCAAAACTTAAAAAAAAGAAGTTTTTATTAACCTTCCTAAGTTGATTCCAAAGTTTTATTATAAAATCTCAAGAAACACGGTAAAAATGATTTTAACGATTTTAATATAATATTAGGTATTTATTTAATTAATGGAAGTTTTTTTTACTTTCTTCAACTTATATTAATTAATGTTAAAGTTAGATGGCAATTAGTTTTATTAAATTTTAATTTTATTGTTTAGTTAAATTATTTTAAGTATTATTAAATAGAAAATTTATTTTAATATTAAATTATATTTAATAATTAAAAAATATTAATTCAACAAAATAATGATTTTTTAACATTAGTTAAGTTTCAGCAAACACTAACATTATTTTAATGAAAATTAATATAATTTCATGTATTTATTTAATTAATGAAGGTTATTTTAACCTGATTAAATTTATGTTATTTATGACCTGTTTGTTTCTGGGTATCCTAAAGGAAGAGAGAGTGGCGAGTGGGTGAAATCTATGTTTGGTTCAATATGTTTGAGGGTGTTGGTGTGAATGGAAAGCGGGATGAGTTTTTTTTTTACTCTTCGTAAAAGTGAAAAGATTTGCGATGATTACAATTTAATATCAACTTTAGAACGATATAATATTTAAAAAAATTTAAAATAATAAAACATTTTCTTTATTTAAAAATTCATCAATTAAAATTTAGTCACTAATTAATTAAGATCCGATGAGATTTTAAAAGAGGATAAGATTTAGAAAGTTGAATATAGAAAAAAAAATAGAGATTGAGAATGCAAGTGATAGGTAAAAAAAGAAGATTTTTTACATTTTAAGTCTTTTTGTTTAGTGTAAAAAATAATTTTGTCTTACAAGAGAATTAAATTAGTTTAAGATAAAATTTTCAAATTTTTATTTAATACACATTAGCTATCAAAATACATTAAATATAACATTAACTTAACCGTACAAACAAAACATTTATATTACCTCCAAACAATACAATTTAAAAAAAAATGTGCATTAATAACAATTTTTTTTTATTTAATACGTAATCTTATATATAATATGGTATTATATTTGCAATGAAATGGTTTATTTTTTGAATAATGTTATAAAACACACCCTAATTTAAATTTTTATTCTGTGATTTAACTACGTTAAAATTAACACATCACCTTAAAAAAAAATTGAATTGGTTTATTCCCACACACTCTAGATCTTATGGTTAAATTTGAATTTACAAAATGCTTTATTCAAAATTTTAAGGATAATTCTATCCCAACATATTTCTGGTGCACTCCTAAATTACCATAAAAAATAATTAATTGATCATATAAAATTTGTCACATATTGCAAAGATTTTTTTTTTTAATGTATAGTTAAAACTAATTATAATATCGATTATGTAGTCAACATTTACAATTTTTTTTATGAAAATGTTGAGGTTATTGCTGCAGAATTTTTTACTTCAAGAAATTATTGTGTTGATCACGTGAGATGTTTCATATTAACCAAAAAAATCACTGTGATTACATGGCCACGATATCAGAAGCTGCCAATTATCAAATCTGATTTCTGACAGCTAAATCTCAGCCCTTCCTTCCTTATCACACTACTCTTCTCTTCCTTTCCCTTCACTTCCCTCTATTTATCTTTTCTTGCTTCCCAACTCAATCACCACTTCACACTCCTTTCCACCTTCTCCCAACCTCTTTCACTCTTCCAACTTCCACACTAAATTTCAATTACTCATCCACTTCTACTGGTGCGTTTCTTGTTCTTCATTTTCTTCTCTTCTCTCTTCTTTTCCCTTTCTTTTTTCTCATTTCTCTTTCCCCTCTCCACAGCTTCAATGGCACCAAGATACAGTCGCGCAAAGGCCAAGGGAGAGAAGAAGAAGAAGGAAGAAAAAGGTAATAAATTCCTTATCGCCATGCTTCTTAATTCTTATCCTATTTAGAGGCGTTTCAATATTTATTGATTACGGCTCTTTTGCTTAACGATAATGATAATGCCAAGTTTAGTAGTGTAGCAATAATTAAGTTTCATGGTATGATATTCTTTCCGTCCAATATAATCTAACATTGCATTAAAATGAGACGAATAAACACAAGGCTTTCTCAGTCTTTTAAGGCTACAAACAAATTACAAAATCGTGACGGAAGTTCTATTAACTGTAGTGATATTATCTCACACTTCTTGAAGTCCGAACAGAAATTAAATGTGATGTTATCTCATACTTCTTGAAGTCGGAACAGAAATTAGTTAAATGTGATGCTATCTCACACTGAGGTCGGAACAGAAATTAAATGTACAAAAGAGTTGCATTTAGATGATAATAATTGCATCCTCCTCACTAAGGCTTATTTTGGGAGTTTTTTCGGGCAAGATTGGCTGACTTAACAGTTTCTTCTTGCAATTATGCAGTTCTTCCTGTTGTAATGGATATCACTGTCAACCTCCCCGATGAAACACATGTTGTTCTCAAGGTTTGCTTATTTTATCTGTGAACAGATTATAATTTATTATTAATTATATATAATTAGCAAATACGAAGTTTACTTTCGATGTTTGTCATGTCGGGTAGTTTATTTTGGTATACCGACTATTGGGAACCACCTTTCTGTCTCTTTTGTTACGACAGTGATGGGCGTGTTTTGCAACATCAATCACATTAGTATTGAACATTATACCTCGTAGATGATTAATTTATTATTATTGTAAACCCAAAAACTAGATGAACTCTATCACGAGGCTTAAAACCATCCAAGATTCTAAACCCATTATTTCTATGCATATAGCTACTCTTTTTGGGTTTGTTATATGTATCTCACACTTTCCGTAAACATGTTAATTTGTGCCTGGAAGGAATAGAAGCGTGTGGTACTAGGTTATTATTTAGAGGATGACAAGGTTTACTAAAGAAAAAAGAGGTTCTAACTGAAACCAAAATAATTTCTAGATAAGTCTTTTTCCTCTGTAGCGTACAAGTAATTGATTTGAATATAAGATCTCAGAGGTAGCTTTCACCACTTTCTTGATGCTATTTCTTATGTTTCTTGTGAAATTTCTGCAATATACTTGTTGGAAGTGATTGAATGTTTTTGTGAAATAGGGGATATCAACAGACAAAATCATTGATGTTCGTCGGCTTTTATCGGTGAATACAGAGACTTGTTATATCACCAATTTTTCCCTATCTCACGAGGTAAATTTTGCACAACGTATTAATTATTTATTTTAAGCATTTTATTGTAGCAATCTGGACTCTGGAGCTTTTACTTTCTTTCTTTATAAAATCATAAGTTAATCTATGAGTTCAGCCAAGAAAGAGAATCTTTAGTAAATGATAATCTTGTCTTAAATAATTTTATTTTCAACATTCTTTTATTTCATTTTTCTTTGTTATTTTTATCTCACATTATAAGAAAAAAATATAAATTAAATAGTAAATAAAACTACTAAACGCCTCAGTATTATAGTGATAAGTTAAACAATAATCAAGCTACAAAGGAGTTAGGTAAATCAAAATTAAGATTGAATTATTGTTATCTGGGAATTTTGAGCTAGTTTAAGTTTTACAGTGTGTTTTGCTCATGTTTTTTAAAATTAATTAAAACTTATTGATAATATGATTAATTACTCTAAAATGGTCATATTATTAAAAATAATTGGATCCTTACTACTTTAAAAATTATGCTTATATATTAAATTAATAATGTATTAAAGTTAACTTATTATCATGAATTTAATATACGCGCATTTCGTTGTAAAACTTTTTTATTACTGTCCAATATATTTTGATAAATTTATAACATCATTCAGTTCTTTTAGATAAATGATGGCCATGAATTAAATTCATGTAAAGTATTTGTGTGAAAAAGTTTTACACACATGTAAAATATTTTAAATTTACGATACACATAAATTAAACCTTTTAATTATAAGGAATTTATTATTTGTTTTAAAGTACAAACTCTCATAAAGAAAGTAAAAAGAATCATATATTGTACATTGATTCACATGGTTTTCCTAATTATAGTTTCTATTTTTTTTTATTGGAGTTGTAAGTATAATATTTTATTCTTTGTGCATACACATTCTGGAAACAACTTTTTATGAAGAAAGATGATAAGATTGCGGCTCGTTAATATAGTTTTAATATAAACAAAAAAGGAAAAAGGATTAGAGTAATGTATTTTTTTTTATTATAATTTTGAATATTTCTTAACGAAGGTTATGTATATAAATAAAAGGTGAGAGGACCGCAACTGAAGGACACGGTGGACGTGTTGGCACTGAAGCCATGCGTCCTCACTTTAATCGAAGGTATTTTTAAAATTATTTTTACACTAACCTATAGATTATTTTCAATTAATAAGAAATAAATGAATTAAAAACTGTACGACGTCGTGTTCTTATTTGCAGAGGATTATGACGAAGATAGAGCAGTGACCCACGTCAGACGGCTACTAGACATCGTGGCCTGCACGACGAGCTTCGGCCACTCGTCGGAGGCGAAGAATGTGAACTCTCACGCGCCGCCGCCATCGGCGGCAGCGGTTGACGGAGATGGCGAGATAAGCCACTCGTGCCCTAGGCTGGGGAGCTTCTACGAGTTTTTCTCTCTTTTGCATCTCACTCCTCCTTTCCAATGTACAATCCTCTTTCTCTTCCTTTGGGTTTCTTTTCTTCGTTTCCGTGTCTGAAGCTCCTGAGTTCGCGACAGATATAAAGAAAACAGTGAGACGACGAGTTCCGGAGATATTAGAGGCGGATCATCTCTTCTCCTTTGATGTAAATATATTTACGCATTTGTAATTTTTGTTACTTTTTCGAGCGAGAATAGAAAAATAATTAAATCTCTTCGTTTATGCTTATTAGGTGAAGCTATGTAACGGGAAAGTAGTCCACGTTGAAGCTTGCAGAAATGGATTTTGCAGTTTTGGAAAGCAGCAGATATTTAGTCATAACCTTGTTGATTTGTTAACACGGCTTAGTAGAGCTTTTGATACTGTTAGTGTTCATGCCTGTGCGTAAATGCTTACTTTGGATAGGGTTTAGGCTAGTCCTAACTTCGGTTAGTTTTACGAATTTCTTTTCTCAATTTCAGGCGTATGATGATCTATTAAAAGCATTTTCAGAACGTAACAAGGTACCGCACACCTTTTTTATTTGTTTTTCTTATTCATTATGTTTATACCTTGCTGTAACTAGTGAATGGAAGTACCGTAGAACAGTTTAATAACTATTTTCATGTGCTTACTTGTGCTCTGTTGTTTCCCATTTCCTTTTGTCCTTTCAGTTTGGGAATCTCCCTTATGGCTTCAGAGCCAACACATGGCTTGTTCCTCCTGCAGTGGCGCAATCACCGTCAGTTTTCCCTCCACTTCCTGTGGAGGATGAAAATTGGGGAGGAAATGGTGGCGGTCTAGGGAGGGATGGGAAATTTGATTTGATTCCTTGGGCAAAGGAGTTTTCATTTATTGCATTTATGCCTTGCAAGACAGCAGAAGAAAGGCAAATCCGTGATAGAAAAACGTTCCTTCTCCACACCTTATTTGTTGATGTAGCCATTTTGAGAGCTATTAGGGCTGTTAAACATGTAATGGAAGAGTCAGATTTACAGAGTTCTATTACAGAAAATGATATTATTTTCACCGACAGAGTAGGTGACTTGAGTATTAGAGTAATGAAGGATGCTTCTGTCGTTAACCGCAAGGTTGATTCGAAAATTGATGGAGTTGAAACTACTGGAATAAATCAAAAGGATCTAATACAGAGAAATCTTCTGAAAGGAATTACTGCTGATGAGAATACCGCAGCCCATGTATGATAATTTTTACATAGAAAGACTGGTTGAAGTTCTTTAAAAAGCTGTTTCTTTGCCATTGTATAACTGATAAACACTCTACATTCTGCATGCAGGATATTACCACTTTAGGTGTTGTTGTTGTGAGATATTGTGGTTATGTGGTTGCTGTGAAAGTTGAGGGGGGAGAAAATGAAAATGTCAACTCTTCATCTTATCAAAGTATTGAATTGTTTGATCAACCAGATGGTGGTGCCAATGCACTCAACATTAACTGGTACTTCCTCTAATCTCAAATTTATGTGAAAAAAAACATCTATAGTGGACCAAGATATAAACAAATCTTAACTAATTTAACCCTATTTAATGATATCATCCCCACAATACCGTTTATTGAAGTGGGATTGTATTTTCACAGTTTGGGAAAAAATATTTTTTAAAATGAAATTAGTAAAATTTAATGATGTTAGTTTTCTGAATTAGCGTGAATTAGTTTTTTACTATTGGCTTATATATGAGCCTAGGGCAGTATTCCGTAACCATTCAATGTAGTAGTTTTACTACTTTACATTATGCTCGTGTGCTCATAAACTATGTGCTCTCTCTCCTCCTTTTTGTGTATTATGTTTGTAATTTTATCAGCTGGACCTACAGCATGAGAGAGAATTATATTTATGAATAAGATCTAACCATGGTTTTGATGTTTTTTTCTTAAATATAAGACTGTAAAATTAGAATCTAATTCAGTGTTTTTAAAGTTTTACTGTGTCTGTAAAGCACGGACACACATCTAGAGAATGGCATGTCTGACATTTTTCAAACACAAGCCAGGACACTTGTCCAATACACCTTGGACACATGTTGGGCACCCATGTTCTGTGTCACAATTTACTTATCTTTTGCCGTCTCGGACGGGCTAAGAGAGCGATCTGGCCTTACTTATGGCTAACATTATCATAAAAAAAGATCATTATTAAGAGTCTTCTTATATTAATATCGTGAGACTCCATATTTTCTGAGACACCATATCGTAGAACTTTACTGATTATTTGAAGAGATATGATTCATCTTATTATCTTGGGATCTTTTTTTGTAAAGGTTGCATTGTGAATCAATCCTTCTTAATTACTGTCATCATATGAAAATTGTAAAGCTTAACAACTTTGTTTTCAGAAGTTAATATATATATATATATATATATAAATATTAATTCTAATCAATTTAGATTTTTTGTCTTCTTGAGTGTATAATATATATATATATAGAGAGAGAGAGAGAAAGAGAGGGAGAGAGAGAGAGAGGGATACACAGATAGATATATCTTATATTTTGGACATTAGTTGTGTCCTGTTGTTTGTGTTAGAGTTGGTGTTTCATAGTGTAGGATGTGTGATTAAGAAAGTTCCATTGGGGGTTTCTTTTGATGAAATTCATAAACTTGATTTGGTTGTTTATTCTGCTATTTCTTCTTCTTCTTCTTCTTCTGCATTTGGAGGATTTTTTGTTGTTGCTAGTTTTCATTTATGGAGCCACTCTTCAGTTTTCTTTCTAACTTGTCTGTTTTTATTTTATGGCTTTTGTTACAGTTACAGCTTTCTTTGGTTGATCCCTTGATCTAGTTCTTGTTCATCAACCATTACAAGATCTTTGGGCCTGTAATTATTTTTTATTTTTTTGCAGTTTAAGACTACTTCTCAACTCAGCACAGTTGGAGAAGAATAGACCCAATCAGATGCAAATGCCTGAGACTGAAGAGCTTGGAGTTTCTCAAGCTTTTGTGGAGAGGCTTATTAAAGAAAGCCTTTCTAAACTTGAGGAAGAGGAACCTGGTTTGGACAATTTCATAAGATGGGAACTTGGAGCATGCTGGATACAACATTTGCAAGACCACAATACTGAAAAGGATAAAAAACCGTTGTTGGATAAGGCTAAGAATGAAATGAAGGTTGAGGGGCTAGGGAAACCCTTTAAATCCCTCAAGAATAATAAAAATAAATCTGATCTTAGTGTGAAACTGGCATCTGAAAACTCCAAATCTCATCTGGCATGTATTAATGGAGAACCTGAAAGTGCTTTGGTGCCCTCGGTAGAATCCAAACATGAAACAGCAGCAGCAGAAAATGAGCTTGTGCTAAAGGGTTTGCTATCTGAAGCAGCTTTTACTCGGTTAATAGAATCAGGAACTGGACTTCACAGCAAGGTATTTTCTTCAAGGTCTAACAAAGTATCTGTAAATTTTCCAGTATTTGAACCTAACTATTACATCAAACATCTGACCTAAATTGCTTTGTGTTATCATCAGTCAATGCAAGAGCTGATTGACTTGTCTCAGAAATATTACATGGATGTTGCTCTCCCAAAGCTGGTAATGATAGGAATTTCACGCCTAGTTCTCTGAAAAGGCATTCTGATTGATAAGATTATGATCATTCCCTTTTTAGTATTTGTAACAACAACAATAATAATAATAATAATGATTATATGCAATACAGGTTGCAGATTTTGGCTCATTGGAACTCTCTCCTGTGGACGGACGCACCTTAACTGATTTTATGCATACTAGGGGTCTACGTATGCGTTCTCTTGGACATGTTGTTAGTGCTCTAAACTTGTTTTCTTACTTTGTGTAGTTCTAATAAATAATGATATTGACCAAAAGAAGCTCTTTGTGTGGCCCTCTTTATGTTTGAATACTTTCTGCATTTTTCGATAGAACTTATAGTTTGCAAGTATTTGGTTAACATCTTTCATGATATAATTACTACTCTAATTCTTAATATATGACTATAAAACACACTTGACCATCAGGTTTCTTCACAAATTATATCACTTGCTCATAGAGGTGGGTATGCAGACCCAAGTCCGCAGACCTTCATGGATAACGGACTTTTTCTTAATCTGCATGATCACATTCTATTTACAACAGTTGGTGATCAGATTTCTTCACAAATTATATCACTTGCCCATAGGGGTGCCTATATAGACCCAGGTCCACGGACCTTCATGGATAATAGACTATTTCCTTCTTAATCCACATAATTATATTCAATCTACTGGCCCCGTCTGTTAAACATGTTGGCTTCACAGGTTTAATCCATGTATTCGCCGACTAGTCCACGGATTTGAAACTGTAGCATTTAGACAAAATAGTTGTGTAAGTTTATTAAATTTCAATTTAATTTTACAGATAGTAGTTTGATAGATAATTTGCTAGATATTAGTATGATAGATGATATTTTAGAAAATGAAAGAAAAAATAAATAGTTTTTTTTTAATTAGTAGATTTTTCATTTTTCTGGATCACTATTTAGGCCTGTGGACTGGTCCATTTATTTGGGCTTTTGTGGATCAGATAGAGACCTAGATGAAAAGATTGATCTGGACTTATCCAGACCATTTGAAGAGCAAGTGACTGGGTTGTAACCAGGTGGACCGGTCCGCTTACTCACCCCTATTTGCTCATAGTTTTGACATCCAGATTTCTTCTCTCACTTCTGTACTGTTTTGTTTTCCACCCTTGTTGTACTGTCTACCTCCATTCTTTTAGAAGTTTTTATATTCAAAGGCTAAACAGAGTAAAGATTTTGTGTCATGTTTAAATTTATATTGGCTTTTTCATATTGCATGACATTTGCCTCTTATAAAATTCTTTTTATAGGTCAAGCTTTCTGAAAAACTATCACATGTACAATCACTTTGTATTCATGAGATGATAGTTCGAGCTTTCAAGCATATCCTGCAGGCAGTGATTGCAGTTGTTGACAAGGAGAAAATGGCTGCATCCATTGCTGCTGCATTGAATTTGCTGCTTGGTGTTCCTGAAAACAGAGAGTCAGATAAATCGTGCAAAATCCACCCCCTTGTATGGAAATGGCTAGAGGTATTTCTGAAGAAGCGATTTGATTGGGATCTTAGCAGCTTGAATTACAGTGATGTGAGGAAGTTTGCGATTTTGCGTGGCTTATGTCATAAGGTATTGGAAGTAGGCTATAGAATCTGCAGTATCTGTTACATTTTAGTTTGCACGGGAATGGAGTCATACATTTACATCCTTTTCATATTTCCATTTATTAGGACTCTTTGAGCTAAATGTTATGATTCACTATGATAATTACATGCTGAGCACCCAAGCACTTGGGGAACCTTCCCTTAAAAGCTAGCTATCAAAGGGGTAAACCAAGCCACTTAAGTACTCCTCTCTGATCATTCCACTTGTTGTGGGACTTAGGCACCTTATAATACCCTAGTCTCTATCAGATTAGAGGTTTAATTTGTGATCATGAAATAGAATGTATAGGTTGGCTGGATTTTCTAAGTTAAAATATCCTCTAATAATTATTTGCCTGTAACGCAGGTTTGCACAGCCATAATGTGTTGGTGTCCACATTTTCTTAGACTTTTACCCTTCAATTGCTCTCCAAACCATCTACTACTCTCTTTCAGATTCCCACGTTAAATTAAGTATATTAAACTTCTAAAAAGATGATTTAAAAAAATCAAATTTGACATTTTTTAAAGAAAAATGCAAAAAAGACAGGCAGTGCCTATCTTTGATAGTACTTATAAAGATGTTCATGAATCATAACGGTTTCCCCATATGCATGTGTGTATATTGGTAATTAGGTACACTATTTACACATGTTCTGACTTAAACTAATTATAGATTGTAGTTCTTATGGTTATCTATTGAAAATGACATTCAAGTTGTTTCTTCAATGACAGTCGATTTTTGCTGTTACCTTTCATGTTAGGTTGGGATTGAGTTTGTTCCAAGGGATCTTGATATGGATTGTCCAATTCCCTTCCAGAAATCTGATATTGTAAGCTTGGTCCCAGTTCACAAGGTAATAACATAAACAAGACAAGACCATTGTAGGATCTCTTGTCTAATGGTTTGGAAATTTACTGATATATCCAAACTTTGTAAACTGTACATCCTTTGCAGCAAGCAGCATGCTCATCCGCAGATGGCAGGCAGCTATTAGAGTCATCAAAAACAGCTTTAGACAAGGGAAAGCTAGAAGATGCAGTTTCCTATGGAACAAAGGTATCTGCCCTTTGTCAGGAAATTCTATGAACTTGTGACAATTTACTTCAAAAGCAAATGCCTTTTCATATTTTCATATGATGACTGCTATATTTCGTGGTGACAGGCTCTTGCCAGACTTGTAGCAGTTTGTGGCCCCTATCATCGGATGACAGCGGGAGCATACAGCTTACTTGCTGTAGTTTTATATCACACTGGAGACTTCAATCAGGTCTTGTTTGTTGTCATTCTGTTTTGATTTTGAGACATTTTGCATTAGAAACCAAAGAAGCATATATAACCTAGATAAATCAATTTTAGTTTGCAGTGTTTCACCTCTGTTGACTATAGTTCAATGTTAAATATGTAATCTAATTTTTTTTGGTTGCTGAATTCAATTCCAATTTATTGAGCTTTTTATTCCAACCACAGGCTACAATTTATCAACAAAAAGCTCTGGATATTAATGAGAGAGAGCTGGGTCTGGATCATCCAGATACTATGAAGAGTTATGGGGATCTTGCAGTTTTCTACTACAGACTTCAACATACAGAGCTGGCTCTGAAGTATGTTTTGTTCTTGCAGTGGTGATGCATAATTGTGCATGGACTTCTCATAATTAAAACTTCCCTTTGTTTTTCTTACCTTATATGACTAATCATTAATGTATTAATTGAAAATAATAATTTATTAGGTAACAAAAGGCATTACATATAAAGGAGAGGATGTGCTATCCATCTTGTGGTGCACTGGAAAAATTATTAGGGAAAAATAGAGGAATGTATTACTTCTAAACTGATGAAAGAATTCTATCCCTGGGTACAGAGTTGTTTACAATAGGAAAATAAGGAAAAGACAAACAAGAAAAGTCTAAGTGTTCTAGAGGCCTTGTGTCTTCCAAGGCCCCAGTTCTGTAATTCTAGCCCTCATCCCTCTCAATGATTTCCTACACTTAAATTCTTTCTCCACACATCCAACTCACATTCCTTCTTTCCACCACTGCCAGATTGGCAGTTGGCAGGTGTACCACAACTCCTTCTCCTTACATAATACACACACCTTAGTCACATTGGGTTTTGGCTTCGGGTTCTCATCACTACTTAATTGGCTGTCTAGTCTGATATTCTTAACAGAATAAGATTAATGATAACCAGTTTAAAATAGTGGCTCTGGATTTAGAATTTTCTGAATGTTAGTCAATATTTATGATGATTTCTTTCATTTGTTTACTGATTTTGAATGTTATTACAGACATCTAGTTACCTTGGGCTTTGGCTCCAGGTTCTCATCACTACCTAATTGAGTCGTCTAGTCTGATATTCTTAATGGAATAAGATTAATGATAACCAGTTTAAAATAGTTGCCATGGATTTGTGATGATTTATTTAATTTGTTTACTGATTGGCTCTGCAACTGTTTTCAACCAGGTATGTAAAGCGCGCTTTATATCTTCTGCATCTAACGTGTGGCCCATCTCATCCAAACACTGCTGCAACATACATTAACGTGGCTATGATGGAGGAAGGTCTTGGAAATGTACATGTCGCTCTTAGATATCTTCACAAAGCTCTAAAGTGCAACCAAAGATTACTTGGTCCAGATCATATTCAGGTTTTATTTTCATTTTATTTCTTGCCTCTGCCAAGTTTGTTTAACTTTACCTTTATCTAAAATTTAATATTTGAATTCTCCCATGAATTTATAAAACGTGAATGCTAAAAGGTGGACTCTATTAATGAGGATTAAACTTAGGAATTTTAAAACAGAAAATCTGTACAAATATTAGTTCCAGTACTTATTTAAAGTCATCAGAAATACCAAAATAATATCAGTTCTCATCTCTTTGTTTTAATCTGTATATTCTTAGAATTTTAATTCTGTGCAGACTGCTGCAAGTTATCATGCAATAGCAATAGCACTCTCATTGATGGAAGCATATCCTTTGAGCGTACAGCATGAGCAAACAACATTGCAAATTCTGCGGGCAAAACTTGGTCCAGATGACTTGCGGACTCAGGTATAAATAACAAAAGTACCCAGTAATTCAGAAGATGAGGAAATAACGATAATACACAACTTTGAAGTGGGTAGAGTGATGTCTTAAATGATGTGGTGAAGTTGTATATGTATTGGAAAACCACCTTACCCATAGACCGTAGCCATAATAGTTCCAGCTTCTTTGTTGGTTGCCTTAGTTGTATCCTCAAGAGTGGTGTTTAGTCTCACATCAACTAGAGATATGACTTAAATAGAACTAAGTTTGGGCAGTTCTCACTTTACAAGTATGTTTTGTAGACCTGAGTTAGATCTTCAGTCCAAATTTTAAGAGTTTGAGTAGTTTGTATCACAATTAAAATAATCCTATTTATCATTCTCATTAAACTAATAGTTCATTAAGTAAGTTCCCCTTTACTGGTCTCACAAAGAATTAATACAGTTTTCCATAATCTAAATTTGTATAAAATGTCACAGGATGCTGCTGCTTGGCTTGAGTATTTTGAGTCCAAGGCTATAGAACAACAAGAAGCTGCACGGAATGGTACTCAAAAGCCAGATACATCTATTGCTAGCAAAGGCCATCTAAGGTATAATAAAACTGCCTTGGCTGTATGGATCGGGTACTTTTATAGCCACTACTCATGCATACGTGTAATTTAATCTAGTACTAATAGCTGTTACTTGTGCATAAGTGTCTTTTAATAGACCTCACATGTAGGGATGAAAATAGGTAAGGTGTGGCTTACAAGGGTCAGTGGCCTAGCCTCGAGATTAGGCAAAGGCCGGGCCTATTCTACTAAAGAAGTTAGGCCAACACCTTTTAAAAATTCTATTCAATTAAAAGGTCAGGCTTTTGACCATTTCAAAAGCTGTTTGTGCCTAATAGAATGGTTTTATTAAGTAAATATAAATAGTTTAATAATAATATTATTGTTTTTTAACTTTATTGTAATCTTTCTACATTATATACGTTTTATTGAATTAAGACGCTCGGGCCAGTTGACCCACCAAACATAGGTCCATAAACCTATATAGAGGTAGGTTTGTGGTCCTATAAAATAGATTTTTACATAGACTTTTAAATGGACTTTTAGGTCAGATTAGGCTTTTAAAAGGTCAAGCGAATCCTCAAAGAAAGGCTTATGTCAAGTAATAGACTAAGCTTGGACCTTAGGTCTGGGAGATAGGTTAGGCCTATTAAGGGCAACCCATTTCCACCCCTACTTATGGGTGAATTTCTGTCAAGTTTTGGTTTTGGAGATTATAATATGTAATTTTATTGCAAATTATTTGATATTTCTAGCCAATGGCTATTGATGCAACCTTTTGTTGTTCTCTTCTTGAGGTTTGACTGTCTTCTTTCTACAATGCTTCGAATCATCTGCAACATGTTCATTGTAATTGGATGAAATTCCAATTCTAAAATGTATAGATAATTAGACGCCGATTGATATAGAATATGATATGGGCTTGAACACTGTTACTAAGCAAATTTTTGAAGGTTCAGGTGTTTATTGAAGTTTGGGGTATCAGATTCCAGTATATGTCTAGCACAAACATGATTCCTTTTTCTAAATGTTTAACATCTGCTATTCGTAGTGTGTCAAAACTTCCCATTAACATCTTCAAATTTGGAAACTGACATGTTATATGTGTATCATATACATTCTCACATAAATTTTACCCCGACTCATTATATTTACATGGAATTTGTCAGTGTGTCAGACTTGCTTGACTACATTAATCCAAGTCATGATCCCAAAGGGAGAGATATTGCACTAAGGAAAAGAAGCCAGATAACTAAGGTATAGTGCATATTTACTGATCTCAATATTTTTAACTTATATTAGTTTGAGATCTTGGTTAAAAATATACAGAATAGTTTTCTGATTGCTACTTATATACATTTTCTGATATTGCTAAAATGTTTGCATAGGTTACTTTCTTGACACCGTTGTACAATGTATTAACTGAAAAAAATATGGAATAAACTTCAGGACTAATTCAGTCTATAGTTAGAATGAAAACTGCAATGGAGGAATCTAATCGGATACCCAAGGGAGCTCTTATTTATTTTTCCCTTTAATGTTGAACTGTTACTGCATCAGCCATGCAGGTTCACCATTTTAAATTGTTGCAGTAACTGCCTACTTGATGTTTTCTTGTATGTATTTTAATAATACTAATTTCACAAAGAAATAATTAGCAGATGAGGATGGAATCCTGCCAGAACATTGGCTCAGCAAGTTCTGATGAGTCATGGAAAGAAACTCCAAGAGAGACTTCAGATGAAGTAATACTCATACCTGGAGCAGGTGTTGCTGTAGATACTGATCTGGAGACCAACTCAGCACCTGATTCAGAACAGCCCATTTTAGAAAAGACCTCGGATGAAAAACAAGTTTCTGTTGAAATATTGTCTGAAGCACCTGCTGATGGTGAGGATGGATGGCAACCAGTTCAACGGCCAAGATCATCTGGTTCAAATGGCCAGCGGCTGAAGCAAAGACGAGCAACAATTGGTAAAGTTTATTATCAGAAAAAGAAAGTGGAATCTGACATAGACTATACTTATGGGAAGAGTAGTGATCAGAACAGTAGATATTATATTGTGAAGAAGAGAACAATATCCCATGGTGTTTATGCTGATGATCATAGTGTAAACATATCCCAAGGTACTAAATTTGGAAGGAAAGTGGTCAAAGCTGTTGCATACAGGGTGAAGTCCATGTCTGCATCTGATAAGACTACTGTAAAAGATTCATCAGAAATTGGTGACAAACTAATCAGTTCTTATTCACAACTTGGTTCAGTTTCATCACCAAATGATAATAGTACTATGAAGACTTCTATAGTTAGTATTGGGAAATCTCCTTCATACAAAGAAGTGGCAGTGGCTCCTCCTGGGACAATTTCCAAGTTGCAAATCTATAATCCTCAAAGTAACATTCCTGGTTTTGGCGTGGGCAAACATGAAGAGGAAGATTTTAGAATTCATTCAAATTCTGAACCAACCCCGGAAGAGGTAAAAAGTACATTAAAAGCGAAGGAAAAAAATTCTCTCTCAAATTCTTTGGATGATTCAAATCATACTAATGATTCTGAAAGGAAACAAACACAGTTTACTGATTCTGTTCAAGAAAATTTGGAGAGTGCTAAATGGGTTGATTCTGTGGATGTTGAGGTTCATGAAACAGTTGATAATATCATAATGATTGATGCAGTGGAGGATCATGTGGATTCTCATAAACTTGAGGTTGACACTAGCAACTCTGACTGTTTTGAACTCCCTAATCATACCATCTCACAAGAAGGTGAAGATTTAAGAGTCAGTGTTTCTCCATCAAGTCAGGGTGATTCCCAGGGCATCCCATATAAGAAGTTATCTGCATCTGCAGCTCCATTCAATCCGGCACCAGGCATTGCTCGAGCTGCACCAGTTGCCTTGAATGCAACACTTCCTTCTGCTTCTGGTGCTGTTCCGCCAATTGGCCCCTGGCCAGTAAATATGAATGTTCGCCATGGACCTGCTACCATGTTACCAGCAGTTACCCAAATGTGTTCGACTCCTCACCATGTATACCCATCTCCTCCACCTACACCAAACATGATACAACCATTGCCATTTATGTATCCTCCTTATACTCAGCCTCAATCAATACCATCCACCAATTTTCCAGTTACTAGTAGTGCATTTCATGTCAATCAGTTCACATGGCAATGTAGTATGAACCCGACTGCATCTAATTTTGGTCCCAATGCAGTATGGCCTGGTTGTCATCCGGTGGAATTTCCTCTTCTAGCGCCTAGCACCAAACCAATCCCTGATTCCATTTTGGAGCCACAAAAACAGTGTCATGTTTCAAAAAATTCTAGCTCAGCTTTTGTTCTGCCAGAGGGCACTAATAACGTTGGTGGATACAAGAAAGAGGTGCAACCTTTAGAATCAGAGACTAGCGAGGATGAAGTGGGTAGAGTTCACACAGAAAGTGTAAAGGAAAATGGGAATCCTAATTTTCATGGGTTTGAAAATGCTGGCGACAAACCCAATAATAACATTGGCTTGAGTAAGATCAGCAGAAATGAAAAGAACATAGATGGTGAGAAAACCTTCAGTATTTTGATTAGGGGAAGAAGAAACCGGAAGCAGACACTAAGAATGCCAATAAGTTTGCTAACTAGACCCAATAGCTCACAGTCATTCAAGGTTATTTATAACCGTGTAGTTAGAGGAAGTGATGTACCCAAGTCCATCAACTTATCTTCTGGAAGAGATTAGCTACTGCTTAACCCAAAGTTTCTTTGTTGTTACTAATAATGAACTGTAGAAGAATTACTGCCAATAAAGAAGAAA